>NW_016690198.1:3038956-3041735 GCF_001604755.1 Lepidothrix coronata
CAGGCTTGAAGGGTTAATGACCTTTCCCGAATCTTCGCTCGCGAAGACTGGCCATTATATAAGAGATAACTATGGAGATTCTTTGACCATCTCTTCAGCTCACTGTGGGATCAGCACAATACACGTTTTAACATGAGCAGTTCAATGGTTCCTACGCAGCTTTCAGGTCTTTCAAAACTGTAAACAGTAAAATAAACACTAGACTTTCTTTCTTTGCGGTAAGGGAATTCTAGTAACCAACGTTAGTTTCTCTATGTCCTACACTAAAAACCATCATTGAAGTTGCAAAGCCCTGAAGAGGTCACCTTTCTGCACAAAGTGATAGAGTTATCCAAATATTCCCTCCTCCCCCTACCTACCCATAGCATTGGTTTAGATTAACAAATATCTATTCTGTTTTCTCATCAGTCCCTGCTCATCTTTCTCAGTCTGCTCTTGAAGATCAACATGTAATTTCATTATGAGCTTTTCTGTAACAGTAATTTTAAGTTACCAAGTGTTTTTGCATATCTGAATTCATTTATTTTCACAACCACTTTGACATGGCTAGGTGTTGATAAACTCAGTTTACCAAAGGGCCTGTAACTGTGGAAAACCAATTTGAAAAACTTGTCATCCAGACTTCTAGACCTCTAGCATGATTTCTACTCAGTGTTGACCATTTTAGTATCCTTGGTGTTTTTTCTGTAAGTATATGTTGCCTTTACAAATGGCTTCAATTCAGGTAGCTGAAAAAGAAGGGAGATTTGGTGAAAAGTTAAATTGCAATGACTTAACCAAAGTCATCAAGGCTTTGCGGCAGAAACGGGGACAGGCCACTGTCCTTCAGAGACCTCTCCATCAGATTTTCTTTCCTTTTCCTGGAATCTCCTGTGTCAGACCACTGACTAGAATCTTTCCAAGGGGAGGTATTTTGTGACAGAAAATATCTCTTTAAGAAAATTAAATACTGTTTAGGATGTAGAAAAACTGCAGAAGCAAAAACAGTCGTTCTTCAATAGCCCACCCAAAACCAGATCATTCTTCTCCCTGTATCTGCAGCCATCTGCTTCCCCTCTAGCCTCTTCCACTTCCTTGTGAACCAGGCAGGGGAAGGGAGGCTTCACCTAATGGCATCAGGGCTGGAAGGGTCTTGTCATTATCCATTAAACTTTCTTAATGCATCAGGCATTAAGAAAGCCAAAAAATCCCAGATAATTCTATTACCTATTCTAGAGGAAAATTTTCTAAAGACCATACCAAAAAAACCCCAAATGCATTTTTCCCCACATGAAGGGTTGTTAGATAAAAAATTACCTTTATTCAGACTCCAGAAAGACATGAAATCTGACTACTGCAGACAAATGCCTCCTTTGCTGCACACCTCTTATTCATCCCCAAAGCAGTTCCATCCTGTAGACAGTCTGAGGCAAAATCCTGTGGGTAAGATGGTGTATCATCATATAATTAAATCTGCTGAACATATAAACCTCAGGGGTCTAACTGGAGTTATATGGGCACCTCAAAGTGTAGCCATTTTCGACTTATGAACGTTGAATTTTGAAAATGAGTATTAGTAGTTTGGGGCATCTATATAATTGGCATTTTCTTAAGGAAGGAAACAACTGAGCCATGCATCCCAGCCAGGTATCCAGGTATGCCTCACGTGCAATCATATGGGATCATAACAGAGATGGATGTTATAGTATTGCAGCTTTATGCTTGAGTTAATGGAGAAACTGGTAGAAACTGATGTCACAGAGTCAGCAGTCAGGATGGGGTGCCAGGCCTTCTCCTTCTACAATTAATAATAGGCAGCCTGCCAGCTCCTCACCACTTGTTCCTCTATGGCTGTCCATGCCGAGCTCCCAGCCCCACCTCTCCACTGCACACCCTTCATCCATGTCCCTACATCCCACCTCTCACACATCAAAGGAGGACAGGAAGCTGAAAAATGGTTCTATGAGCAAGAGTTCTTTTTGAGTCTCAAGTAGTTTACTTCAGTTGCAAGAAATTGAATTGCTAGGAAATGAAGGCTCTCTGTTTTGCCAAAAATCTGAAAGGGAATATGCCTGAAAGGACTCTTTCTTACCTTTGACTTCACATAAGTTATATTTAACATCTTTTCAGCAGTGCTAATCCTGGTTTACCCTCAGACAAAAAGAGACAAGAATTAGGCTAATATTTTAATTTATGTGATACACAAACTCAAAAAGGAGATAGACAACTCAAAGATTAGTTTTTTTAACAACTGAAGTTTTAAAGGCTTCCATTAGCTTCTAAACATCCCTCACTCCTGCACTGTTGTGAAAGACTCCATATAAAAGCCAACACAACACCCTGGAAAAAATTAAAATATTAATCCAGATGTTACACCTAACACAGAAATGTTACTGAGGCAGTACCATAGGTGCTGCAACTGAAAGACTCTTGTCTTTTATCTGTGGCAATATGGAAAACTATGTCAGAAGGACCTGGTCATGACCTGGTCTTAAAGTTATAGCTTATACTGAAAGCATCTGATCTTATCCAACAGCAGAACTGGGAGTTGCATCAAGTCCAGGATGCTGCTCAAGTTCAAGGGACTGTGGACACAAAAAGCCTGAGTAACTTTCTGGAGTACTGTGCCTCTGAATCATAGAATCATGAACTTTTTCAGATGGAAATAACCTTAAAGATCATCGAGTTTCTGTCCCTGTCTCCTGATTGAGAATCTGCTTTGCCCAAAAATACTTACAGATGGAAAAGTGATTAGCAACTTTCTGGGGAGGTGGAAGAGAGGTTTTCCATGGAATTAATT
>NW_016690198.1:3046012-3108499 GCF_001604755.1 Lepidothrix coronata
TCACCCACTGGTCCTTCTCTATTCACAAACAACAGGTCCAGCAGGCACCTTCCCTAGTTGGCTCACTCACCAGTCATGTCAGGAACTTACCTGCCACGGTCCCCAGCAACCTCCTGGACGGTTTCCCCTTTTCTGTATTTCCAGAGGACATCTGGAAAGTTGAAGTCCCCCTCAAGAACAAGGGCCAGTGACTGTGAGACTTCACCAAGCGCTCAGAGAATATTTTATCTGTATGTTCATCCTGGTTGGCTGGTCTCGAACAGACTCCTACCACTATATCTGTTTCTTACCCATAAACATTCAAGCCTATCATCACCATTGTCAGTCTCTAGCCAGTCAAAACATACAGGGCTACCCCACCACCTCTCCTTCCTCGCCTATTCCTTCTGAAGGGTTTACAGCCATCCACTGCAGCACTCCAGTTGAACTGGACCCATCTGCCTTCCCACCCTGGGGAATTTCTGTTCATAAAACCAGGCCCACAGCCTATAAAAAGTGGCTTACCTCCGTTTCACAGAAAGGAAGCAACCTTGCATTACTTTTGGGTGAATCTTACATAGTTATGGCACAGCAGCCTTGCAAACATTAAGAAAAAGATCTGAAGCAGCTTTTAAGAGCTGTTGCTTAGATAAAATCACAAGGTTGTGAAACAGAGACATTAACTGATAAGAAGCAGGTGCCAATGCAGTGCTAGATGACAATATTTGAGACAGACCAAAAGGCAGGGCAGCTGGAAGAGAAAGGAAAAGATGCAAAGGGAGAAGTGTATCAATTGTACTCGGTACAAGGACAAGGGTAAGGGGGTCTTGTGGTGGAAAGAGAATGGGAAAGACAGATGTGAGGAAGACAGATGTATCTCTAGTAGGCAAGGAATGCATGAGGAAGTGCCAACACTCAAGCCCCACATATGCATAACCTTAAAGCCTGTAACAAGACTACAGTGGTTGCTTCAGTTCCAGTGTGCTGTAGGGGACCAGCTGCCAAAGGGGACAAATCAGACCCAAAGGGTGATGCTGCGTATACACCCCCTTTTGGACCAAGGCCTGGAGCAAGTGCTATCTAGGATGTTGTTCTTGCGCTTGCTGAAGGCATTTCTCAGGATGCTACACAACCTTTAAAGGGGTCGTGGCTTAACCTATCTCACAGCACACAGGGAAAGAACTCCAAAGTGTGAGTGGTGCAAGGTTTCTTCATGTTTTTGTGTCTGACAGGCAAGAGGCTTATCTTACATTCAGGGCAGTACAGTATTAGAACAAGAGAAAAAAGGTCCTTTCTCCCTCGAGTTGAACTGCAGATTGAAAGAGGCTGCATCATTTAGCTATTGAAGAGGCTACAAACAATACTTTTATAGGATTTTATGAGGAGGTTAATGGACTGAACACACTAAGGATATAACATATCATCATGATATAAATACCAGTTTACTACCAAAAAGAAGAAAACAAACAACAAAAAAATGGCGCCCGGTTAGCTCTGAGTAATAAATTGGAAGTCAGTTAAACCGGACTACATGGTGACTTTAGCTGCTGTGAAGAATACACAGATAATGAGTGAGTGGGTTAACCCTATGTTCTCCATAGTGAAACCAAATCAGAGAGAGGTATCTTTCAAAAGCTGTGAGGTTTGCATTACATAAAAGAGCTACCAAAATCTCTCAACACTCATGATCTGAGACTGGCACAGAACTGATTATACTGAACAAGAAAAATGCTCAAGTGTGTTGCTAATCCATTCACTCCTTTTAACAAAGCTTTCAGAGAAACAACCTGTAGTAATGCAATCCCAAGGAACATGCCCCTGATGCCAACACACCCATGCTTCCAAGCCTGCTGACACTTTGACCTGCTGCAGGCTGAAACTGCTTGGTTTGTTCCTCTGCACCTCTCACAGGCACACAGTGTGTGAGACCTGCACCATAATGGCACAAAACTTCTGAGAGTTACCTGCTTTAAAAGCACACTCTTAAAAAAATAAAACAGCTTGTGGGGATGAGGCGTTTGTAAAACCTTTGTTCTTTTCTTTCTCGGGGGGAAGTAGGGGGGAGAGTGAGCAGCACTTTCAGTTTCCTTTGGGAAGGAAACTTAATTATAATGTTCAGGGCAGGGAGAAGAGTAAAGGAAAAGTACTTGTTTAACAATGGCAGGAAGTCAAAGAAACAACAGCGCCATAAATCTAGTTCTGTAAAAGCGATGTCTCTTTCTTTTTCTACATCTTTTACTGAGAGTACATTTGTTTGGGGATGCAGATTGCCTTGCACATTATGGGAGGGGTGGTTGCTTTTTTTTATTTATTTTTTTTTACTTAGGGGGAAAAAACCACACACACACACCAAACCCCAAAACAAAACAAAAACACAAACAAACAAACAACCCACACCACTCCTCCAAAAAAACCAACCAACCAAACAAAAAACCACCCTAGGTACTTAAGACTAAACAAACCCTTTAGGAACTTCCTTCTCTCCACCCCTCCTGCTTTTCTTAGTCTCTGTCTCTCTTCCCTTCCCTGCAATGTATCTGTGCAGTCCCAGGCACACAGCGGGCTAGGGAAGTTCAATCCCAGTTCAGGAGCGGGCAGAGAACATTCTGCTCTCGGTCTAGCCATAACACACCATCGCCAGCACGACACAACCCCGCACTGCTCTGCATGGCACAGCTCAGCTCCGCTGGCTCTCCTGCCGCTTGCCCACATGCAGTGCAAACACTGAGATGTTTTTTCCTGGCTTCAAGATGGGTGGAGAAGGTCCCTTCCTTCCCAACTCACCCTCCACTGAGTTTAGTTAGTGAAAGCACTTCAAAGGAAGAGATCATGACCTTCCTTGGAAAGGTGGTAACACTACCCCATTCCTGCTAACATCACCCGGCCAGGGACTAAATAAAGTGTTTTTACATGTCACCAGCACCTGAACTCCAGAATGGCAGCCTGGGTCCACCAGTAATTTCTTCTAACTGGCCTCAAAGGGAAATTACAACATCAACAGGGAACACCTCTTTTTCCCCCAGAGCTGCAACCAGCCAAGCCCTGGAACATCTTTCGTGAGGCGAAGGTTCCTGCATGGTGTGAGGTCTCCTCCCAGTGACGAAAAGTGTGATCTCCTCACCACGTAACCTGTTAGCCAGTTAATGGATCAATAGGTTAAAGGATCAATAGGTTAAAGTATCAAAAGGTTAAAGGATCAAAAAATCTCTTTGTCAAGAGGTGGCTGCAATGAGAGTAGCAAAGTGTTGACTGCAGGGATGCTCTCAGCTGTGTGAGAATGTTCCCTGCTGACCTGTTTATGTAAATTTCAGTGATTCATTCCTTCAGCAGTCACTGGGTATTGTTACACTTTAAATATAGAAAAGTGAGACTGGTACTGTACTTTCATCATCTAATATGGATTTTTTTCCTGTTTCTGAAGAAATGCAGAGAACTGAAAAAGCCACAAGCATTCCATATACATAAGAGCACTGAGGCTTGTTCTTGCACAATAACCTGTAATGAAACCTGGGTGTGAAAAAAGTATAAGTTCTTACAAACAAAACAAACCAAAAAAACTGGCACTAAAACCCCATCTATGCTCTTCTGACAGTTGGTTCCCAGTGTAAGGGGATGCCACTAACATGAAACCAGAGGTCACCAAAGTGAAGGCTGAGAGGAAGGAAGGAAGGGCCATGAAGAAGGGATGCTGCTTGTCCTTGACAATGTAGGTAACAATTGTAGGCTAAAGCTGCGTGACAGGGGAAGGCAGGCAGGAATCACAAGGCTGGGGAGAGGTGCAGCTCAGGCCAACGTGCCGTATATGGAAGCAGGCACAGGCTGTGGTACCCCGCTGCAGGCTGACAGCTCCAGGCTACAGGGACACTTTCCAAACTGTGTGTTAAAAAGTTTGTGGTACTCACTGTCTTTTCAATCTTAAAATGCCTACATGTAAGCAGTTTCCTTGTTGGCTAGTAAATGGAGCACACCGGCAGACAAAATTCTCTCTATAGCTTTACCTTAAACTTACCAGATCCATTGGCAGGTTAAAAAACAAACACATTCCTAGTATTGCCTTCTCTAACAAAAATGCATCTCTGGTCTGAACACATTATTTCTTCATTCCTCTCTTCCAAGACTAACTTGGTGCATGAGTTGCAAAAAGGGTGGACAGAAACTTTGAAATTAATCATGAAATGAAAATATACAAAGTCAAACTGCACAGCTTAAGCCTTGGCTTTCTCATTGAGCAAACAGTCCTTGGCCATTGTTACCTTTTATTGTACATGTATTATTTTTACATTGTGATGTTTCTATGTCTGCAGTGCTGGAAGATGAAAACAGTTTTCTACAGACTTAGGTAGATGATTATAAAGAAACTGAGAGTTTACTATTTTCTACAAAAATACGCAGGATTTTACCACTTCAGTTCATTCTTTTTTTGCATATTAGTTCCATGTTTGATCTGATATCATTATTTATTTTAAACTGGCACTCTTTTCCCCCCTCTCTGACTGTCATATCTCCACCAATTTCTGCAAATATGCAAAAATACTTTGATCATTTTAAGATGGAAAAATATTCCTCCTCAAGTCATGCTTCCTTCCTTAACTGAACAGATTGAAGTTAGAATCCGATTATTCATAATTAATCTCTGGGCGTAACAATGTTTTTATTTCAGCTTCAAAGAAGTGATTTCATAAGGGTTTTTTTCTGTATCTTTTATTTCTCATAGCTAATATGCTGCCCCAATTCTACAGACAGTGGTGAAATGCAAGGAGGTTTTTCTAAATTTTTATATATTGACAAAAAACCTGCAGTGAACACAAAAGACAACTGTTGCTTTCATATAAGATAAACTTAGAGAAAAACACCATACTGCAGCAAACCTACCTCATATATGTATGCACACGCAACACATACACACTTTCCATGAACCTGCACAGTAGCTAGAATAGCTTTTGTAGTGTTGCAAACAGGAAATACATTTATGGCCTCCAGAAGAACAACAAGGTCTTTTTATTCACATTCATTTTTCAGCCAGAAATATCACTATTTAAAACTCACCAGGAAGCAGTTTATACCTCTCAGAGAGGATCTGGTGAGTGTGTTTCATCACTTCAATTTTCTAATTCTTGTTTTTAATTCCAATGTTTTCCAAAACAGTGGGTATGCTACATACTCTAGTGTTGCTTATTTGAATCCTAATGCTGTACTTTGAAGGCACAGGCAAAAGTGTTGAATATTTGGCTTTCACTCTGAAATGCAGCTGAAACGCTCCGGAAGACCAGAAACTGTGAGGTGATAATATATGGGTGTAACTAAACAACACTCATGCAAAGCACAGTTGCCCTGTACTCAATATTGGTGAGGACTGTCTTCAGTTCTAGGGCCCTCATTACAAGAAAGACACTAAGGTGCGGGAGCAAGTCCAGAGAAGGACGATGGAGGTTTTTCTGGATCCCTTTCCCCACCCACAGCGTGGGGGAGCCCAGTTCTAGTTTCATCTCCATCTGAAGAACCATTCCGATGTCTTGAAGGATGGGGAAAGGGAACTCCAGCGACAGGGTTTTTCAGGCCCCGAGCCTGGAGGGGAGAGGTGCCCTCCCCTCCCCCCAGCACCCACGTGGCCCCATGACAGGCACAGAGACAGCACAGCGGCGTGGAGAGGAGGCAAGAGGGAGTTTATTGTTGGGGGTGTTACATTTATAGGGTTTAGGAGGATTCACAGAGTAACCAATTAGAAGTCTCAAGGGGCTTACAGGAACACCCAATCACAGGAAGGGGTTAACAAGGACCAATGGGGACACCTCAGGACACCTTCCCAGGACATTCCTGCATGGCAGATAACCTGTCCTGGGGAGTGTTGGGAAGAAGAAACACGTGTTTGCAAAGAGACCACAAAGAGCCATTTTAAGACATGTTTAAACAAGTTTCTCATCAGATTTAGTGCTACAGGTTTTGAAGAGTTTGGAGCACAAGCCTGATGAGAAGCAGCTAAGGGAGCTGGAGTTGTTCAGCCTGAAAAAAAGAAGGTTCAGCATGGACCTCATCCCTCTCTGCAACTTAGCTGGAAGAAGGCTGTAACAAGGTTGGTCTTTTCCTCCAGGTAAAAAGTGACAGGATGGGAGGAAATGGCCTCAAATTGTGCCAGGGAAGGTTTATATTGGATATTAGGGAAAATTTCTTCACTGAAAGGGTGATGAGGCACTGGGGTAGGCTGCCCAGGGAAGTGGTTGAGTATATCCTTGGAGGTATTTAGGAGATGTGTGAATGTGGCACTTGAAGATACAGTTTAGCAGTGAACATGATGGTGTTGGGTTACACCTGATGGTTTTAGAGGTCTTTTCCATCCCTAAAATTTCTATGAATCTATGAAAGCATGGAGGGGATGATAACACCACATAGTAAATGGAAGGGAATGTAAGAGGCTGGATCACAGAGAATGCTGAAAGTCAGCAAGGGTGTTTGAAGTTGTGTGGCTTGAATCAGCAATTGGTCAAGAAATCTGAGAACCGAATTGTTCTGAAGTGTGATTGCGCTATCATGGAATGAGTGGATTGGGGATGAAGAGTGAAAAAAGGAGAAATAGGTGGTAGGTGCCCACAAAGCAACATTAGGAGCTGTGTCAAAGCATTAGTAAAAAAAGCAAATATTAAGACTGAATAATGTCCACTGCTTTCCAATACAAGGTGAGGCCAAACATTTCAATTGCCTTTCATCCAACAGAAGAGAATGGGAAGGCTACCTTCTTTACAAGCATCTTAACTCATGTGTGTCGTTTCCAGTTTTCCATCCATAGCACTTTATTTAAAGAGTTTGCTTTCCTGATGATAGGGGATAGTCCTCCATTTCTCCTATGCTCATGGCTGAGCTCCCAGATATGAGATCTCTTCTTTTGGCAGTCTGTTACTATAGAGAAAAAGTAAGAAGTGTATACATCCATCATGTCACAGTGCTAGAAAGCAACACCAGGTGCCTGTTGGAAGAACAAAGGAAAAATAGAGCTGTTGTTCTCCCTAACAGAGATATATGTGGTTATAGCAGGTTGCTCCAAAACAAGAACATTTCCAATGCAACAGTGCAGCCACAACGGCAAAGGCTGTACAATGGTACAGCTTTCAAAGATGGAAATCAGTCACAATCTAAATGGTAGGGAGGACTGAGAGATGCACAAATACCGTTTGGTAGCACCAGAACCTATGCTATACTACTCAGTGCTAATAAGGGCGTTGAGTTGGGTTTCAAGTCCCCTTAAAACCATAGCTTGGCTTATTCTTTATCTCATGACATCTGTGCTGAGTTATAAGGTATTAACAAGCAGTTGGCTGAGATCCTTTAACGCTAGCAGTAAATCTGCCCTCTCATCTACTATTTAGGTTTTTTCTGTGTTATGAACTAATGCTCTCTCAGAAAAACTACTTATCTCCCTCTCATTTTCATTTTCTGAGGACACTTTGCTTCCTCTTGGAATATGAGCGCTAAGAAATAAGTTGATCAGTTTATTAGTAAGAAATTAGGATTTTTTATTATTATTATTATTTTCATGTTCATACTGCTGACAGGAAACAAATATCTGACAAGCCTCCCACACTGGGATCTGTAAGCATATCCAAATACCAATCTGCTCTGATACTGCCAAGGGCAACAACCTATTACAAGGGTGATACTACTACCTCTCAACAAACCCATAGCTCTTGGAGGCACTGAGTGGCAGAGGAAGGTTTGTCTTGATTTCTCTGTAAATGATTAAACAGTCCCAAGTGATCCATATTTTTGTATTAAATCAGAATAGGGTCAACAGGCCCCAGAATCATAGAGTAAAACATCTAAATATGAGAGCTTGGGGAAACAAAGCATCCATCTCAGTGTCATCTCAGACCATAGTTTAGCAACCACCTAAAATTCTATTCACTGCAACTTGCACATCTTAAATCCTAGTAAGAAATTACAAACCGTCCAATCATACCAAAGGAATGTGATGTAGGTTACAGTGCATGCTCAGAGATACATTTCAGTTTCCCTTGTCTTCTGCATTATCTCTGGCATTTCTGCAATGTGTATGCCAAACACAGCACTTCCTGCACAACTGAAAGAAAAATTGGTTAAGAGTATGTGAGATTTTTAAGGACTCTGTTACATATTAAGAGCAAACTCTACAAACATACAGTTATGTGAGAAGTTTATACATTTTACAAACATAGTAATAATATAGAAACAGCCCAAACGTTTGGTGGCTTAGATCTCAGATCACAACCATTTTATCTCACTTATTTATAATCTAATCAAGCCTATTGTTTAGCATTTCCAGCCCTGTTGTGTGAGCAGTAATACAGAATGGGGTTTCTGTTCATCAGCCAACATCCAATCATAAGTGTGGATGAAACAAAACACTAATTTGGTCTTACTTTCTTTTAAAAGTATAAATCCTTTGCTAGAGAAGAGCAACACATTTAAACAGTTGCAACACTTACTTGTTTCACAGTAACAAGAGGCAGTTTATAGTTGTAGCTATCTACATAAAGTTTCATGCTTATCAGACACCCCCGTCTTTTCCAGAAGGAATGAAGGAGCATTGTTGGTATTTGTTTCACAATCTCGTCAGTAGCTTGCTGGCTTAAAAACGGGTGGCTGGTAGAATGAAGTGAGATGGATGTACACACACCAGGCTGTAGGCACAGAATATATGGTGATGGAGGGGAGCATCAGAAAGTTGGGAATTAAAATTACCAAAGGCAGCCCAGCAGTACTGCAGAACCAGTCCTATGCACAAATTAGAAAAGAGAAGTGTTAAAACAACATGAACATCAAAAACACATTGGTATTTTTAATAAAAAGTACTGTCTAGCAATGCCTGTTTGACCAGATCTCATCAGCTGAGTCATGATGGATCTGACCAGTAGCTGAAAAAAAGAATTCTAGAGAATAAGGAGATAGTCACAAAAACTAACTTCAGTAATTCAAAAGGTAGCGTTGTTCCACATTGGTCAGAATTAAACCAGTGGGAATTAGAAATTATGGAATTAGGAAATGCTGTTCAGCTGTCAATGCAGAGAAACTCATGTCCATATGAGGTAGCTAGAAAGTTGCCATTGAGCTTCTCAGAATGAAAGACTAGAAGTCGAAATTTCCTGTTCAAATTCCAATATAAATAATTACACTCTGGGTATATTTCTGCAGCTGGATAAAAAGCATTCCTCATTTCTTGCACTATATTTTTATGCTGTTTGAGAATTGACTTTTCTTCATTCCTGCAAGGAAGTAGTTCCTTTTAGTGAAGGATGAAATGATAATTCCCATGCCTGGCTTTTCAAATATTTGGAGATTCCTCAGGAGGGCACAAACCAGAATGAATATCATGAGCATCTGCTAACTCTCTTGGCAGCTAAGGTAACATAAGTATCTGTTTACTTGGATTGCCTCTTAGAGATCCAGGGGATACTGATCTGTAGGGATCTTTATTTTCCAAATGCAAATTGTAAATATGTTTGGGTCAGGCATACAACACATACTTGCAGGATTTTTTTATACCATCTGTAAAATATTAGTTGGCAGTCCATACTCTTGAATTTAGGCAGATTCCTCGTGATTTCTCATAGTTTTTTCCTTTATTGCATTTTGTTAAAAAATAAAAAATGACTGTTTGAAACAACAGAAGACCAACTCTGTCAATAATTCAATAAATCACCCACTTACCAGGAACAACATCGTGGACATAAGGGAGCCCATCTGGAGGGTTACTTCACTTTCAAAGACCATCTCTAGGGCCAGTAACACTTGAAGTTCACTGACTGCTGGAACTTTGAGATACTGTATATTTTCAAAAAGAAAGAAAAGGATAACTGTTACTAAATTGTCATATTATTTTCTAAGGTTCCATCAATTGTTACTTTGACAGATCAACTAGCAATAGTCACTGAAACAAAATATTTTTTAAAAATTGCATTGCTTTATGGTCATTATGTATCTATCTAACCTCTTTCAAGAAGTGTAGGCTTCATCTTTCTTATTGATAATAATCATTATGTACTGACTAACTGAACACCTCAAAGGATTAATTTAGAGAAGTAGACCTTGTTTTACATTAATCCTGGGAGAATTTTTCATTACATGCTGCCTGTGAAAAACAACATCACCAAATGCAAGAACGATGTTTATTGTTGGTATGACCTAAAAATAAATTGTATTGTTGTGCAACACTGCAACAAATGCTGTCTGTTCTAAGTATTGCACTGTGTTTGTGCAAAACTACAAATCATTCTGTACGTCAGTGACAACAACAATAATACACAGTACTTAATAGGAAAAACAACTGAAATTCATGGAAAGATATCAAGTAATCAACAGACATTGTGACTACAGAAAAGCTGCTCAGGGTTGTAAATGCCAGCTTTTAGGAGAATTCTTGAGTGTGTTGTTCCCAAAGGGAAGACATTAACCACTGCTCTGGGCTGTGCATTCCTGCATGCCAGAAGAAACTATTGTAATTAAGATCTCCACTACTGTAATGCAGATAAAGGAGGTAGTGTTTGTGATTATTCCAATATTCATCACTCATGTGAAGAGAATTATTGTCTTGAACTGGTATGATACTTTATCAGAGTGCTTCCATATCTTTTACATTCTTGGAGGACAGATTACTCCACAACAAAATAATATTATGTATGAACTGTGGCAATCACGTTGAAACTGTTTGACTGGGGAAAAGGGTTACAATGACAATTAAAAACTGGAGTTTTTAAATCAGTTTTATGAGAACAGTGGATTGCAATCCCAAAAAGCCCAAGGTTTGCATCTCAGCAGAGTAAGTATTACAAAGTGAAGAACCTAGCGTGCACCTGTGTGCACTCGCAGGGTCTCTAACAACTGATCAAAATAAAATGCGATTTGCATCTGTTGGAAGGAACAAACTCTTTCTGTATTCACTCTGATATCAATACCTATTCCATAAAGCACATTTATCTTATAAGCTAAGAGGGTAAGAAGATAATTAGGGAAATTCCTACTAGTACCTTCAGCGACCTAAGAAGCAGACAAAATTAGCTCTCAGATTCTTTCCTTATTGGCATCTGCTGAGCAGTATTGTTCTCAGTGGACCTTCTCTGGTACAGCAGATTGAAAGTCAGTAAATGCTTTATATGTAAAATAGAAAGAAAACTACTTGTGTGGGTATTAAAATCAGCTTCTCGAAACTGTGTGTACGTGTAAATATACCTAAGTGTACATTTGATCACTTTTCCTGCCTTTCATAGTCAAGAGAGACTCCAGGGAGGAAGCATCATGATGTATTAATTTCTGCAGAAATACTGAAACTTCTTCTGGTGCCGTGCAATATCAGCCACTGCTGCTTTAAGAAAAATAAAATAGCAAATATCTACTTGCTCAATGAAATGAATATTGAAATTCTCAAAACATCTTCTGGTGTAAACATCAACAGGTAAATGGAATTTCCATTCACACTCTCACACAAAATATGACATTATGGGTATTAAATGGAACAGCATAGTCATTTGATGTTTTTTTCATAAGGCCAAATGTTTACTGAAGTTGGCCTTTATTATTTGATCTTATACTGAATTCTAAGCAGGACGAACTGTGGATCTGAACAGGTCTTGGCCGATTCAGCATTGTGGGCAATAAGTTCCTCACAGGTAACTACCAGGTGGAGCTAAACCGCAACTGTTGCACACCATGAAGTACCACTTACAGTATGCAGACAAATACTTAGCTTGCAAGATAGGTAATTTACATTAATATTTATAAAGAACTTCATGTGCAATAGTGGCAGCAAGCAAGTGCTAGTTTTATTATAATTCTGTTCTGGCAACCAGTGGATACATTCTTAAATGTCTTTGGACTTTATCGCACTGAATCCAAATTAGCAGGCAAAATACATGTTTGCATTACAGGTCATTAGAAAACATTTTATATTTTCATTTTGTGTTACTGTTTCTGCCTGGTATGTCCTGCCCAGAAACATATTTTATATAACTGGACTTCTGATTCACACCCATTTGTGAGTGGAGGTTCTCAGCCAGAGTAAAACTGGAACATAAATAGAGAATTTTCCAGGTTCAGTCACATTGAGTGAAGGGAGCTTCGTGGTGGTAGACAAAATTAAGACTCTCTTCTCAACTCCTTCAATTAATAAGAATGGATATTTCATACTAGTTTTGTATTTCTAGCAGCATTAATTTCTCCTTGAACAGTATTAGTGAGACAATACTAACTTTTTTCAAAGACAAAAAGATATGGTACTAGAAGTACTGCCTGATTTGTTCTGCAAAGCTCTCTTGCAGCTGTCTTGTTACATTGCTTCTCTTAAAAACTAAACCTCTGCAGCTGTTACACAGAATTGAACTGTTTGATTTTGAATATTAGCACCATTATTTGTATAGTCTAAGGCCACCATGAACTCAGTGTTTTTACTGATTCAGTCTTCAAAGATTTTTTTTCTCCATATATCTTGAAGTAAACAAATTGGCTTACAGTCAGCTAGACCTACCCAGTCCAGGCCTGGCTACTCATCTGAGCAATAAGGTTTACCTGAAATGCTGTACAGCACATTGCTAATCTTGAAGTCCAACACTCTGAACTCACAGCAAGATGTGCCATTTGTCTTTTTAGTGTTGATAGTTGTAATACAAAAAAAAAAAAGTAGCACTCAATTAAATGCTATGAGTAACATTTACTGTTCTTCCTAGGTTTCAAACAAGTGAAATATATATAAACAGTTGCACAGGTATATAAATAGCTGCATAAAAAAGAAGGAACACACATTCATAATGGAATCTTGTCCTTTCATTGTTGTTGCCTCGAAAATCAACCACCTTTTAGATCATCTGGTTGTCCAAGTCCTTGAGCATATAATTACATACAACTAACTGATGCCTTTGTTAACCTTTTTTCCATTCTCTGTACATTTTTTTTCTCTGCATACAGAACAAGGCAAGTCTGCAATGCCTACATGCATGGCGAGCCATCATGGTAAAGTCATATGCACAAAAAATACATGTTTGAACATGCAGCCTGCTTACATCTGTGATGGCAGAGATCTTCTGCTGTTAGAGCCACTAGTATATGAGAAGACTAGGTGGAAATTTTTTGGTGGTTCTATGAAGGAAAAGAAAAAGAGATCTCTGGTGCAAACAGCAAAGTTAACTACAGTGACAAGTTTCTCACTCCTGAACCTTTGCATTTGCAGGAATCTGCTCTGCCAATTACTAGGCAACAGCGAGAGACATCTCATGCTATGTACATCACAATGGGCTTTTCATGGATTTGGGTAGCGTCAGAGATCTGAGACAGGTACTTGAGGTTCCATACTCGATGGAAGACAAGGGCTTGATAACACAGGCTATGCTACACAAACATGCTCCAGCACTGCCCATGCTCCAAACTAAATGTTATGCAAGCAAGTCAGCACAGTGAGCACAACCTAATATCCTCTTCATATTAGCAATACTGATCGACTTTAATTTAGACTATGTTAACTACCCACACTGGAGCTCACTAGGGCAATCGACTATTTTGGAAGACAGAGCAGAGCATGCCTTTGTCTGTCCTATAACAGCAGCCTTGGAAAGGCCTTCAGAGCAAGCATACAAAGTGGCAGGACATTTTGAGCAGCCAAGAAAATACTAGGAATGTACCTTTAGCCACACTCCTCCCTGGAAATTAGGACTCTTAGTCAAACCAGACAAAGGCTTCCCCCAGCTCCCAGTCTGCAGCCTGGACCCCAGCCCTGGTGTACTTTGGAGATGTGGCTATCTCCAGGATATCAGTCCTTAGAGACAAATGGAGTTTCTCATGTCTTGAGGAGATTGACACCCACAGGTCTCACCTTGAAACCAAGCACTCAGGCTGTTGGGCTGTTCTGAAGAAGATGGTATCTACCCTTCTTTCCAAAACCATTAACTTTGAATGAGAGAATGAACCTCTTCTTTAGGATTTTTGGGTGGAACAGGGTGAGATCCAAATCCAAGGCTCCTCTCTCAGAGTTCCTTAGTGTTCTGCAGTCAAACATAAAGATATCACAAAGCCTCTGAGTTGCTCTGAAGCTTATTTGAAGCAGTTTCTTAAACTCTTCCCAAGGCTACTGCTGCAGACAGCATGGTGGGCCTGACAGGCTTGCTACAGCCACCTTGATGTTCTTAGCAGGGGCTGAAATGTGGGCAAATTTACAAATCTAGTGCTTGGACCTAACACTTGGACCTAACTGTCCAAGAGGAGTTCAGGGAAATTTAAGAGAAGTTAGGAGTTTATGCTCTTCTAGCATTAGGAGTCAGCTACATAGCAGATCTCTTTAATTTTGAATTTGTGTACAGTTTATGTGCCCATATGGTGCTTTGGGTATCTAAAACCTTCTCTGCCTCTCTTGCAAAATAGGCAAAATCAAGTTAGCTAAAGCTCCTTTGCCACAGACTTTAGCTTAAGCTGATTTCAGTGCAAGGCTTACCAGAAGAGATTTTACCTAAACCCAGTACAGGCTAATGTTAAAACGGGAACATAGAAAAGCAGTGGCAGTGAAAATCAGTGGCTGATTGTTACACAGAAGTATAAGCAAACAATCCTGTGTTTTCTTCAGTTTAGGGTTATGATAATATCTTTCATATTCTGGGGTGAATGTAACAGTTAAGATAACCTTAATGAGTAAGTCAACATTCTTAATTGATTGTTACTAAACAAAGGTTGTGCTGGTACAGACAGACCTCAAAACAGGAGCTACTATCACATTATTTAGGTGTATTTTTCCAAGATAAAACTTTCTTTAACAGGAATATCTTCTTTTAGAAAAAAAAAAAAAAAGGGACTACGAGGATGGGTTTAAGGCCAGAGACATCTTTCTAGTCTCTCTATTTCCATTAGAGGTGATTTATGATAATGTGGTGCAAATATGCAAGTACAGGCATATTCAAGCACAGTATAATTCATATTGTACTACGCATACAAAGTCCACGTAGTAAGTAAATCCTAAAAGCTGAAAAAGCACTAAGGGCTGTAGAACCCACAAGACCCCTTCATCAGTACCAGTAAACACAGAAGAATCAATATGAGGATATTACTCAACAGTATCCAAAATTATGAAAGGAAGTTAATATGTTTAATTGCTTCACTTTTTCTGTCACATATTCCCAAATGCTGACTCTGAATCTGCAGTGACTGGACCTATCCAGTTATCAGATCACAGAATCACAAACTGGTTGAATTTGAAAAGGACATCTGGAGCGGAGGTCACATAGTCAAACCCTCCTCTACAGCCAGTTGCCCAGGACAATGTTCAGGCAGCTATGGAATGAAAGGAGTCTCCAGAGCCTCCCTGGGCAATCAGTGTCATTGTTGGGTAACTCTCACAGGGAAAAATTTTCTCCCGATATTTGGAGAGAACTACTTGTGTTGCAGTTTGTGCCCACCACCAATTGTTCTGTCTGTGTGCCCTCCTTTCAGGTATTGTACATATTAGTAAGATTGCCCTGAGCCTTCTCTTCTCCAGGCTGAAGAGGGAAGTCTCAACTCTCTCAGCCTTTCCTCGCAGGAGAGATGCTCCAGTCCTCTAAACACCTTTGTGGCCCTTCACTGGACTTGCTGCAGTATGTCTATGTCTCTCTTGTGCTTGGGAGCCCAGACCTGGACTCAGCACTACAGGTGTGGCATCATCAATGCTGAAGGAAGGGGCAGAATCACCTACCTCCACCTGCTGGCAACACTCTTTCTGATGCAGCCCAGGGCACCATTTACCTTTGCTGCAAAGGAAAAACTACTGGCTCATGTTCAGCTTGGTGACTACTAGTACCTCCAGCCTTTTACTGCAAAGCTGCTTTCCAGACCTTTATTTTGCCTAGAAAGAATTTCTACTGATGAAAAATCAAACTTCCTAAGGAAAACTCTCACAAGTGAACTTCATATTGCCATAACACCACCAGCAGTGGCAATTACCACCTTACTATAAATTAAGTTTTCAGTAGTCTTACAGCATCTAGCATGTCTTCCCAGTACTATAACTCAGAAAGCTCCAAAGGCAGTTTATGCTAATGCTTCAGGACTCCCACTGCTGGAGGATTTGCAGTAGTAGCAACACAATGGTGAGAGATTGATTTCAAAAGATCCTCTCTTCCTGAGGAGAATCGTCCAGGGAGAAAAGTACAGATGTCTTCAAATTCAGCTACCACATTAGGAAAGTCTAATGTAAAGTCAGGCAACACCCACCGCCTCTCCCACCCCCCTCCCTTCCCCCTTTTTTTTTATTTCTGAGGAAAAACATCAATAAAGGGGAGGGAAATGGGATGCCTGAATAAAATACTGTATTGGGAAACATTTCTTTAAAAAATAAGTTTTGATTTTCAGGATGTACAATATAAGCAATTGTTTCCCTCCCTCTCACCCTCCCTAAAACCTTCTTGTCAAGAACTGCTGTGCAGAAAATCTCAAACGATTAAGTTAGAGAAGAATAACCTGCTATCTTGGCTTTGGGGGCTTTGTAGAAAATTAAATTTCAGTAGCTGTATATACACAGATGTCAGAAGACATGGTGGAACAGGAGGGGTGGTGGTGATGTGGTAGAGGACTACTGCAGCTTTACCGCAGCAGTAGGGTGATGCCTCACCTCTTGGCATGGTCTAAAGTTTTGGCCATGTGTTAATGTGGCAAGGTCTCAAATTACGGGTTAATGTAACATTTCAGTTTTGACAGTGGGTTAGAAGTTAGTGGGGCATACTCTCAGTTCGAAGGCCCTTCAGTGATGGGTTAATTCCACTTGAGCTAATCTATTCGGGAGCCTCTGCAGAGAAACACCACCTTTCCCAAAAATAAACCCACGGCATGCAGCAAAGGAAGCCACAAACCCATAGAGGTCCGGGGGCCCTTGGAAGAAGATAAAAGGTGGGGGCCGGGGGACACCAGCGGCGGGACCCCAGCGAGCAGGCAGGCAGGGGGAGCCAGGGCAGCGCCGCTCCCGCCCGTCGGGGCAGGGTGCGGGAGGAGGACATGGAGGGGGCGGCCTTGCCTGCGGCGCAGCGGGAGCGGGAGGGAGGAAAGGAGGGAGGGAGGAAGATGGAGGCAGTCGAGGGCATCCGAGGTGAAGCAAGGCGGAGCCAGCGGTGGGGACGCCCGTCCCCTTCCCGGGGAGGAGGGGGCGGAGGGGCTGTGGTTGGAGCTGGAGCGGGGGGGTGGGTGTTGGGACAGGGGTATCTCTGCCGCACACGTACTGGCGCGGCCGCGGCGCTATTAATAAACCTCAGGTGGCTGAAATATGGTCTCCCCCGCTCCCAACAAAAGTGTGCTCCCGTGGATTGCCAGCCTTAGCGCTCTGCCGGCTCCCCACGCCCCGACAGCCCACCCCCCCTGCCGTCCGTTGATGCACTCTGCCACCCTTCCAAAACCAATAAAGACAATAAAAAAAATTTAAATTTAACATCCATTTTCTATATTTATTATTAAATATGCATATACTGCACTTATTATATATGTATATATTATAGACACGCATGCTTGCATGTACCAATATATGTATATAATATGACGAGCATACATTTATTATATATAAAATATAAAAATATATGTATATTTTTATGTGGCATATCGTATATAGCGTGTTATATTCTATATATTTTTTATTTTCTATATGTAATCTAAATTATTTTTATGTATAAAATAACGTGTTTTGGGTTTTTTGTGGGGCATTGGGTTTTTTTGTTTGGTTTTGGTGGGGGTTTTTTTGTGGCAGAAGGTTGAGAAGGATGACGCCGTTTTCTTGCAGGGGCCTCCCCGCGGTGAACTGAAAAAAAAAAAAAAAAAAAAAAAAAAAAAAAAAAAAAAAAAAAAAAAAAAAAAAAAAAAAAAAAAAAGAAAAAAAAATAACCTCAAATAGCAGTGATACACCACGGAGAGGAAAACAGCCGCAAAGCCCCGGTGTGGCGGGGGCCGCGGGTGAGGGGTGTGCGTGGGGGGACTCTCACGTGGGCCGGCGGCGGGCGGGGGGCGGGCCCGGCACCCCCGATCTAGGGCAGTTCGTTCCGTACCGGGAGCGCGATGTTCCCGCAGCGCGGGGATTTCTGAGAACTGGGGCTGTGTCCTCAGCTGAACCCGCCGCCGCTGCCCTCGCACACAGACCGCGCCTTAAAGCGGCGATGCCTCCGCGCGGGCCCCACCGCGCCGCCGCCGCACGTACGCCCGCAGCCCGCAGTGCGGAGCGGGGCCCTGCCTGCACTGACCGGCTCCCCGCCCTCGGGAACCTCGCGCTCTCCTCGAAGCACACGGACTGCACTTCAGCTCATTGTGTTTCCATCTTTATCCTTTTTTTTTCCTTTTTTCCCCCTTTTTTTTTGCAGCACCTGGTCCGCCGAGTGAGCTCCCCCAGACTGCTTACTTATCACCTATATCACAGCACCCCTTCCCCGTGACAGCCCTCCACGGTGGAACGGCAGACTGCTGTCGCACCAATTGGTGCTATCGCACCAATGTTAATTTGGAAATTTCAAAGGCCTTGCATACAATGGCACT
Source organism: Lepidothrix coronata (assembly GCF_001604755.1). Classification (NCBI taxonomy): domain Eukaryota; kingdom Metazoa; phylum Chordata; class Aves; order Passeriformes; family Pipridae; genus Lepidothrix; species Lepidothrix coronata. The sequence goes on from NW_016690198.1 coordinate 3,064,469, forward strand.
CAACGAACTTACTTGAAGAGCTCTGACCTAGTGCTGTCTGATGGAAATGACGAGATATTTTCACCTCGTACAGTGGTACAAACCTTGAGAAACAAAGGCTGGAATGTTTGATTTGGTGGGGGGGTTTTGTATCAGCTTATGAGAACAGTCTGAACCATTGAATCAAGTGGAATCACATCCTTCAAGGCTAGCCATAAACTGAGGTTGACTCCCAGTCCATATTCTCCACATATGTTATGGCTCCTCTTCTGCCAGTTCATTTTTCATTGGATGTCTTTGCTATAGTCAAAGGTAGATGTTCTCAAATTAACTCTAGTCTAGCTTTCTACTTTTGAACTTGAGGCTCACACACCCATATGCACACAGAAGGATGGTGTCTGATGCAGTGTAATCCATCTGGGATCCTGGGTGCATACTGAAGCAGCTAGCCTACGCTGAGATCAATGCTGCCATGGCTACACGACTATCTGCACCCAAACTAAGTTTAAATGCAGATTCCTGGTGCCCATGTGGGCTGTAATTTCACTGAGGCATAAGCATCCCCTGGGTACTTGCCATCGCAGAGGTAAGATCCGGGAGGAACGAGCCATCCCTCTTACCGAGGTTCAGGATCAGCTGAATTGTTGACAGTTAGGGAAGGAAATACTAGAAAGACCTCTAGACCAAGACTCATGATCAGTCCCATCATGCAGAATATGGGCAGAATTAAACCAGAAGAAGTTAAAGGTAAGAAAATTCTCCAAGTAGCAAATGGTATGCCACAGAGTAGTAAACACAGAAAGAGCACAGCTCTGTATTCACCATGCTTGTTCTTGAAGGAAATTGAATGCGAGATGGATAATCCTCATACTCCTGGATTCTGAGGCCAGAATTGTGTTCGGTCAGAAGCCTTCTACTGTGAAGCTGCTTTTGAAATGGAAGGACAATTTGCTAGGAGTACTCGCTGTGTCTTGCAAGCCTTTATACAGCAACAGTTGTGCTGATTCTTTCTGATCTAAAAAAGTTAAACTTGAAGGTTTCTGTTACATCAGATGGCTTTATAAAGCAACTTTTTGTCTGCTCTGTGTATTCAGTGACTGAGATACATTTCTTCAAAAGGTTAAAATACTTCCTTCCTACTGCACCAGGCTTCACAATGGGAGCTGTGTCTGTTGTCTGATGGGAGAGGTTGTCGTATTTCCCTGATAACACATGCAGACAATCTGGGCAACACATTGGTAGAAAAGATACCACATACATGCAAAATACTTTACAATGTGTTCCATTCTGTAATGTTGCCAGAATATCAGTCATGAATTTTCAGCATGACTGGGCTTTAAAAACATAGGTCAGCAAACAGACCATTTATCTTGACATATAATTTCAGCCATTTCTAACCATCAATCAGTCCCTCAGCATCTTGTCAAATCATTTGGAGCTTATATCAAGGGTCCTGGAGAATGAAAAAAGCCAAAGTAGAATCTTGAGTAATGTTTGGAGCCTCTGACACTCAAAATATTAGCAAACACTAATACAGAAGCAGGATGGCTTTCTTCATTTTGTCTTGGCAGAAAAACACCATCAGAGAAGAAACCTCTGTGCTCTGTAGAACAGCCCACATAAAGCAACAGAACAAGGTTTGAAGCAGAACACATGACTCCTGACAGTCTTTGGGAACATATTTGCTCCTCAAAAGAAAGTCTGGGACACAGTGCCACTAAAAGTCATTACACAAATTGGCTTTTGGAGTAAAAAAACTTGAGGGCTCTCTCAGACTCTAGGTTTCTTCAAGTGTGCCTGCCAGCTGCTTGCCTGTTATCCTCATCCTCCAAAAAAACCAGGGTCAGGGTGCACAAGATTTGGTGGGGGGGGGGAGGGAACTGGCATGCTTTTTATTCTGAAAAGTTCTGGTTTTGAAAGCAAAAGACATTTTTGAAACCCTCAGAAATAATAAATAGCTCTTCTTCCTCTGCAGCCTCTCCTCTCTCACAGAACCTGTGTACATCTCTCTGGTGAGGAATGCATAAGCACTGCGGGAAGGGTCCTTCTCCTTCACAAACACAAACACATAGACTTGTTCTCCCTCACCTTCTTTGCAGGCTCTTGAATCTCACTTCTCATTTTTCTCTTTGCTACTTCCCCTGCAACATGTCCTTGCCCTCCCCTCAAGCATGAGCCCCTAGCAACCTGAGCCCTTACCTGTGCCTTTCTCACTCATCTGGAGGTCACAGCCTTCATTTCTTACACCCTCTATAACAGTTTCTGTCTGTGCATCTCTCCTCTGACCCAGAGAACAAGCAGCTGCCTCAAAGGTGGCTGCTGCCAGCTTCCACCCTGACTGCACCCAGACATGCTATGTTCCTGTATCCCTGGACCACACAGAGGGCAAATATCTCTGCCCACCAAGAGATGGTTTGGAGCTGGAAACAGCAGGCTTTGGCAAGTGTGAAGCCCAAGGTGTGAAGGCAGTATCAAAATACTGTAATGGGTCTAGAATCATGGAATGGTTTGGATTGGAAGGGACTGTAAAGATTACCTAGTTCCTACCCATCTGCCGAGTCTTACCTCTTACCCGTACAATCTACGAGTATTGACCCTAGGTATCGCCAAAAATTAGCTTTGCTGTGAACTAAAAACTGAGCTATGGATTAAATGAATGCTCCAAAACCATATCCAAATGTTACCATCACCACAGTCCAAGTGACAACTCCTATAATCTGGATTATATGGAGATAAAGGCGTTTGCAATCACACTCCCATTTCCTGGCAGACGTGTGTTCCTATTCAGAAAGTAGTTATGGTCATTTTGACACTTTCTCCAAGTATAAAATTCCACTGGCATCATTTCCTAAGTGTTGTTTAGACCTAATTAGCTTGGAGTCTTGGAGCTTTGGACTACTACATACATCAAAAGGAAAGGCATGATTTTGTCTTTAGTACACAGTGTATTCTTGGAGGCATAATGGAATTATTTTAAAAGCTTGGAATGCTTCCTCATTATGGAACTGGTCGCAGGTTATTTTCTAATTTTCAGATGCCAAGAGTTAGCTTAAAATAAAACAAGCTTGCAAACAAAAAAGGTTGGGCTCTTTTTTTTTATTGGTTATTAACATTTCCCTCTCTGAACTGTGTAAATTAATGCAAGAGGTGTGTAACTGAGGATTTTCTAATGTGAGAATCTGACATAAAATAGGCAGGTCACCTTCTGGGAAGCAACTTTCATGTCACTGAAATGTGGATGAGGACATCTCCTAGCAGGACTTCTAGAGAGTGTCAGCCAAAGAAGTTCTGAAAGTGCTGTGAAAAAAGATGTTGAATAGATAACTTGGGAAGATACGTCCTGGATGTCCAGATTAATGGACCAGGGGTGCATCTTTCTGTGTAAAATGCTGTTGCCCCTTCGAAGGAAAGAGAAGATTTTAGGCACAGAAAAATACATATAGCAACAGTATTAGTGGTACAGGAATGACGCCATGGTACAGGAATGACACCACCTTCTGCTCCTCCTTCCTGGAGATCACAGCTTCTTACTCTGTCTAGTGTCTCCTAAACACCAGAGGCCAATGGATGCTGGATCAGCTGGGTAAAAATTCTTTGTGAGCTGGTCAAGAGTGACATTCTTCCCTCGGTGACTACCTTGCTAGGTACATTGCTCTATTCATGTCTCTATTTGATCTTCATCACCCTACAGACGATGATTCACTTACAGACCTAGTTTCCAGTTCTGTTGTTTTGTTTGTGTGTTTTGGCTTTTTTTCCCAGCTATGATTTGTAAAATTATTTCATCTTGATGCCAATTATCCATGCTAAAGGATTACCGCCCGAGGTTGCACGCAGCGATCTGGCGTGCACACAAAATGGCTGACATCTACTAATTTTTATCTCCTGCAGGAAGCGAACAACACTGCCTCATTTCTGTAGCCGCTTCCTCATTATTTCCACATACAGTTCATGAGATTAATAGCAATCCATAAAACCCTTCACCATTCAGGCCCTGCCTGTTTTTGCAAGGAAGGGTGGGCTGCAGTTGAGGACAGTGAGGTTCAGTGAGGAACTCAGGGCTGCAGCAGCTCAGTCTCCGAGACACAGTTCACAAAAGGAAAGAAAAGCTCCGTGGTCTGACAGGAGTGCTTCTCCGTCTAGATATGATTTCAGAGACACCTGGTTTTACTTTGGCTAATTCTGTATGGAGGCCCCTGTGTACAATTTCGAAGACAGAGTCTTTCCCTGTTATGCTCTCTCCTGACACTTGCAAAGCAGCAAAACATAGTGACATACTTCACACCTCAATACTACTGGTTTATGGATGATGACAACATCTTTCCCTTCTTTTAAATCATGTTTGATCCAGAAGATGTTTTCCTTTTTTCCAGCTGAGCTCAGGTCAGTAAACTTTCACAACACTCCATAAGCTCTGCACATTCGCTGAAGCAGATGGAGATATGGGCATGTTATTTGGACAGAGTTGTCAGGTTTTTCGGATTCTTTTAATCTGGACGACACTAACCGAATGACAGGATGAAGTGTTTAACTAACCACACCTATCTTTGCCAACACTGGCGACCCAACAGCGAAACTTTCTTATAAAATGGCACTAAAAATCTTCCCCTGACGTGCGCGCCCGGGGGGTCACTCCGCCGAGGTACCTGCGGGGACACGGAGGGTCCCTCTCTGCCCCGCCTGAGGGAGCCGCGTGTCTCGGTGGTGACACCACCGCGTTTCTCCGAGGGGATTCATGGGGTCCTGCTCCCCGCACAGTGTCCGTGCTCCCGCCTCCTGCTCTGTCTCGAGGCCGTGCGGGAGCCCCATCTCACGGGTCCCGGCGCCGGAGCCAGTGAAGGGGGTGTGGTTTCGGGTTCGCGCCCGGGTCACCGACACCTCGCTCGAGAGGGGCATCTCCGGCATGGGGCGGGACGGGGGCGCTCCGCCACCACACCTGCCCTTTGCCGGGAGCGACACGGCTGGGGGCCGCGGCCGGGACTCGGTGCCCGCCGCTCGCCGTTCCCGGTTCCTCCCGCTCGTTCCCCGCTCCCCGCCCGCCGCTCCCCGGATTTCCAAGCGCTGCGCACCCTTCTTGCCGCGGCGCTGATTGGCGGGGCTCTGCCAGTGACATCAGCCGGCTCACTTCCCATTGGTCGGCCCGTTGCTGGGACCGTAGGACTTACGGGGAGCCACTTAACCCGCTCGGCGCCGCCGCCCCGCGCCGCCCTCTCCGCAGGGCCGTGGCCGGGGGGCGCCGACGGCTCCTGAGCGGCGTGGAAGGGCTGGCGGTGCGACTCCCGAGTCGGGGAGCGGGGCCGCGACGCCCCCGCCGCCGCCCCCCTGGTAGCGCCCCGGCATCGCTCTTTTAAGCGGGCGCCCGGAGTAGCACGCGGCCTGGGGAGGGAGCGCGGCGATTGGCGGGGCGGCCGCGCGGCGGACACGCCCCTCCTAGAAAAGGGGCGCCGTGAGTGGCGGGGGGAGAAAGTAAACAGAGCCGGGCGGCCCTGCCCGCAGACCGGCCGGGGCGGGAGGGGCTCGGCGCCTGACGTGATGGGCCCCGGCGCGGCCGCCCCCGGGCAGGAGCACGCGGGGCGCGGGGCGGGCGGCGACGCGACGGGCGGTGTCCTCTCCCCCGGCCCCCGCGCCGGACCCGGGCCGGCCGCGCGGGCGGCGCTCCCCCCTCGCGGGCTGCGCGCCGCCCCCGGGGGGCGGCGGTGAGGGACCTGCCCGGTGCCCCGCTATTTATTCGCCCCCCACGCCCCCTTCCTCCTCCGCTCCGCTCTTCCTCGCGCCGCAGAGACCCCGCGCCGCGGGCGGGCCATGGCCGGCGGCGGCGCGGCCGGACCGGCGGACGAGCTCTGAGGGCGCCCGGAGCCCCCCCGCCGTGTCGTCGAGGCGCGGCCGCACCATGTCGGCCGTCGCCTACGTGGACTTCGTGGCGGCTCAGTGTCTGGTCTCCATCTCCAACCGCTCCGCCGTGCCCGAGGCGGCGCGGCTGAAGGTGCCGGGCGAGGGGGAGGCGGCCCGGGAGCTGCGCGACCCCCGCGACGCCTGGAAGGACTACTGCGCCCTGCTGGCCATCGCCAAGAGCCTGCTGGAGCTGAACAAGTACCGGCCGCTGCCCGCCCCCTCCGTCTGCAGTGACAGCGTGGAGAGCCCCGACGAGGACGCGGGCTCTGACAGCGACGCGGCCACCGAGCAGGGCTCCAGCCCGCCCCGGAGCCCCCCGCCGGGGCCGCCCCCCCGCCTGCGCACCGCCGGGGCCGCCCCCAAGGGGAAGCTGGCGGCCGAGAAGCGGCACAAGTGCCCCTACAGCGGCTGCGGCAAGGTCTACGGCAAGTCCTCCCACCTCAAGGCGCACTACCGGGTGCACACAGGTCAGCGGCGGTGGCGGCGGGAGGGGCGCAGGAGCGAGCGCTTGTCCTCGGGTGAACCCGGCCGGCGGCGCGCCCGGCATCCCCGCGCGGCCCCGCCATCCGCCCGGGCTTCGGGGATGGTTCATCGCTCTCCTTCCCCCACGCCCCGCTTTCCCCCGCCCCGTCCTTTCGCTTCTTTTCCCGCCGCGGTGCCGGACTGGCAGGAGCGGGGCCGCTCCGGGTGGGGCTGCGGCAGCGCCTCCCGCCGCGCCCTCCCCGCCGCCCACCTGCGCCCGCCGGGAGCGGAGCCAGGGAGCGAAGTGAACTTCGCGTGTCCGGCGCGGCAGGAGGACGGCGGGGGCCGCCAACCCCGCTCGGGGCGTCGGCGAGGGAAACAGCCGAGCGGCGGGGTTCGGGTTTCTTGGGGCTGCAGGCGGTGAGCCTGCACCGGGTCAGAGTTCGGCGCGTATTCCCCAAGGCAGCCACGGGCAGCGCAGCCTCCCGCCCGCGCCCCCCCTCGCTACTCCCGCCGTCGGGGCCCGGAGAGCTGCCGGTGAGCTTCGCTCGGCTCCAGGGGCTGCTCGCCCCGGGCCATGGCGCCGGAGCAGGAGCGGGCGAGGCCGCCGGCTCGGCTCCGGAGGGGCGGCGGAGTCTCCCTGAGCGCCGGTGAGCGGTACCTCCGGAGCTTGCGGACACGCCCCGCTCCGGCAGGCTGGATGGGGGAACTCTGGAAACACACCCTCTGAAGCCGGTGTCACAGACCACTGCCGGGGTGCCGGGCTGCTCCCCGCGCCCAGCCGGGGGAATGGAGGAGCTATTTGGGGGGATGGAGGCGCCACCGGAGGGGACCGACCCCGTTCCTCCCGGCAGCAGCGCCCCGCGCTATCGGTTATCGCGACCCGAGCTTTGGCGGGTTCCACAAAGGCTTCATCAGGCTGCGTGCTCCCATCCCCGGCCCTCGTCTGGGCGACTCGGAGGGTGTGGCAGCATGGAAACCTGGAGATTAAACACATCTGTGGCAGATGTGTCGTACCGCCCCCGACTCTGCTCTGCTTGGGCGCCGAGAGGGCAATAGCTGCAGACTTCTCTGTTCGTTTGTTGGTTTTCGTTTTGGTGGTTTTGTTTGTTTTCAGTACAAGTGACTGAATAAAAATCTTTACGTGTCTGAATTGCATTTGGGGTCACAGTGAAGTACACATGGCTGCTTTAAAAATGCTCTAAATTAAAGGGTCGTGTGGAAGTACAGAAAGTGAATCAAAGGAGACAAACGCTGCCAATGCTTATTTGACATGCTTCACATCAATTCTGTCAATGATAGTGCTTTTCTGGGTTTTGTCTGTTGGTGGAGATGATTATTGGTGAAGTACAAAATGAGTTTATCATCCAAGGAGCATACTGTGAGGCATAGCTGTAGAATTTAACACAGCCTGGGTAGGGTATGACCACATCTCCAGCTAAGCTTCCGTAGCTCCAGTGCTTAGGTGTATGTGCACTGCAGAAGAAGAGACCCGGTGCTGTTGCCTGCTGGTGCCCTGCTGGCAGATCTGCTGGGTGCTTAGCTTGAGAGACTGGATGGAAGGGGGGGAGGATTACTGGTTGTGGCTCAGTGATGAGCTCTGCAGTTGGACTGTGTGAGCCGGGAAGGAGGATGGTCAGTGGTGACCCTGTACTGACCTCATGACCAATGCCAAGAACTGCTGTGTTACCAGCTCAGACTGCAGCTCTGATGCTCTTTTGGAGGCTGAATATAACTGGTGCCTTGCAAAGTCTTGTCTCATAAGTGACAAAGAAAATGCGTTAGCATCATTTCCATTTACTACCCCATGCTCAGATATGCACCTCAATAAGGGAACCAAAATAGATGTTGACTGAGATAGCATTCTGTGTGATGACATGTAAATTAATGTACTGTACAACCCACACAGCTTGCTGTAAGCAATACTGTTATAATAAGTACTCCTGAAGTGGCATGAGGTTTAGCATGTGCTGCTCACAAGTGGGTGGCCTTAGCTCCAAGTATAAGGTCTTTGACTCAGACACGCTCATGTACCGTCATGATAGTTCTGTGTGATTAAAACCACTGCAGACATCCAGCAGTAATGAACTTTCAGAGCTTCATAATGTGAAGTTAATTGGAGCTAACCGAAATGCTAAACGATACTGCTAATGTTAATTATTTTTATAGATGACAGAACAATTCCTTAGCAACAGTGGGATTCAATGGGACCTCTGGAGTTATTCATAACTGTATATTGCAGAGCATTAATGCTCCTTCCTTAGTACTGTATTTTTATCTTCTTTGAAAATATATTCTCTTTCATTTACGTGCCATTTTTCATCAGGCCACCTACTAGGTTTCTTGCTGCTGTGTGGCCTTTAGTGGGACTAGGGTTGCAAGCACCAACAGAATCTTCCTGGTCTTAAATTTTTAATTTTTAATCCCAGTCTTTACCTTGGAAAATGGCTTCAGGATTTCTGTTCACACCCATGAGCTTGCTTGTAGCCACAGTTCTCTTTATTCTTGGATCCTAACCAAGCAAGTTGGGAAGCTCTGGATCCTGCTCTGTGCTATGTAGTGGCTGGGGATATAAAAACCCACCAGACCATCTTTGGCAAGCTAATGCAAAGCAAGAAAGGAAATACCAAATCAAGGTAGAAGACTAGAAGGCCAAAGATTTGATGCTCAGAGATTAGAGGTCTCTATCTTATTAATGGTTCTTTAAACTTGTTGGTTCAAAGGTTCCATATTTCAGATACTAAAAATGTCTGTATAACTGTTTCCTTGAAATTTGGGCCTTTGCAAAAGGCCCAAATTAGCCATCCGTCCGAAATTGTCTTCTGAGTTGATCTTAACAGAAAAAGATCAGTGGACAGCAGCACTGCACATCCTACTTGTACAAACAGCCCCCTTGCTTGTCCCACTGAACTCAGACTGACTTGGAAGAGCAGGATTTGTATGAGGAAGCCAAGGAAGTCTGCCCCTTCCTGGGAGAACAGTCTTTTCATCCCTCACTAGACCTCCGGTGTTTTTGCAATACAATCAGGCACTTCTTTGTTCTGTCATATATGTGTTCATTCATTCATGGCTAGGCTTCACGAACAAAGATTTGGGAAGGGCTCTACCCACATTTGCTACAAGCGCACTGGTGGCTAAAGAGGCCAATGCAAGATAGACAAATCTGGTTGCAAAAGGCACAGCAGAAAGACTCCTTGGATGGTATCGACAAGACACGATTCTTTCTGCGTTGTCTTTTCTCCTCGAGAGTGATCCTGCGTGCGTTCTCAAAAGCATCAGCAGCGTTATAGATGGTGTGTCTCCAGACCTCCCGACTGGAGGCCACAGGAGACCAGTTACGATGATCAATATGGCCAAGGCTGAGATGTTGTTTCAGGGAGTCCTCATATCTCCTCTTCGGGGCTCTTCTCTTGCGGCAGCCAGTAGCAAGTTCACCATAAAGCAAGATCTTAGGGAGGTGGTGGTCCTTCATCCTGGAGACGTGCCCTGCCCAACACAGCTGTGTTCTCAGCAACATGGCCTCAATACTTGTAACTGCTGCTTATTCTAGAACAGATGTATTGGTCACATAATCTGACCAGTGGATGTTTAGGATTGAACGGAGGCAGCGTTGATGGAAGCGTTCTAGGAGTCGCAGGTGGTGGCGGTAGATGACCCATGATTCGGAACCGTATAAAAGAGTAGACAGCACTATGGCTTTGTAAACACTGATCTTTGTACTTTTCTTCAGGTGTTTATTTCGCCAAACTCTTATGGAGTTTTCTGAAAGCTCTATATGCCTTTGCTAACCTGTTGTCTATCTCTCCGTCAGTCTTACCATCTGAGGAGATGAGGCTACCCAGGTAATTAAACTGCTGGACTGATTTGAGCTCTGATTCAACAATGGTGATATGGGGATGATGGAAGACTTCCTGAGGTGCAGATTGATAGAAAACTTCTGTCTTCTTCGAGCTGACTTCCAGCCCAAAAAGCTCAGCAGCCTCAGCAAAGCAGGATGTTAAACGCTGCAGAGCTGCTTCTGTGTGGGTGATGAGGGCGTCGGCGTAAAGCAGCTCCTGGACAAGATGGTTTAAGGTCTTGGTGTGGGCCTTCAGTCGCCTTAGGTTGAAAAGGCTTCCATCAGTACGGTATCAAATGTAGATACCATCTTCTTCATCAAGGTCTGCCGTGGCCCTTTGGAGCATCATGCTGAAAAAGATTGTGAATAGGGTTGATGCAAGAACACAGCCTTGTTTCACACCACTGGTTATTAGAAAGGGCTCAGAAAGTGCGTCGCCGTATCTGACTTGGCCATGTTGATCCTCATGAAGTGAGATGGAACTCTCACTTTAAGGAACTTGGGGGGACATCCTAAACATTCCAAAATGGCCCACAGACCTTTTCTGCTCACAGTATCGAAAGCCTTGGTGAGATCAACAAAGGTTACATAGAGTCCTTTGTTCTGTTCCCTACACTTCTCTTGCAGTTGTCTGAGAACAAATACCATGTCTGTGGTCCTCCTGTTGGCTCTGAAACCACATTGGCTTTCAGGTAGAATTCCTTCTGCTATAGTGGGTATTAACCTGTTCAAGAGTATTCTTGCCAAGATTTTGCCAGCAACGGAGAGCAGAGTAATACCACGGTAATTTGAACAGTCTGATTTATCTCCTTTCTTCTTATACAAGGTGATGATGACTGCATCACGTAGGTCTGATGGTAGTTTGCCTAGTTCCAAACAGCACACCACAAACTCGTGAAATTTAGCAAGGAGTGCTTGGCCCCCGTGTTTCCAGACTTCAGGTGGGATTCCATCAACCCCAGCTGCCTTGCCAATTTTCACCTGCTGTATGGCCTTAAGGGTTTCTCCCATGTATGTGTACCTACATTCAAAATGTAGCAGTTTGCAAAGGCACAGTGATACAAGGACAAGCACATAATGGAAACTGAGATATTGCCTCTCCTCTCCCTTTACCACTATCCAGAAGTAACTTAGAATTTGTGAATTTAGTTCTGGTGTCTTGGGCAGGAAGAGCAGCGCAGGTAAGATTGTTCTTTGCCATGAGCTGTGTCCAGCAGAATCTCTGAGGCTCACAGGGTTTGGTGTAGGAGGGAAAAGGTGATATTATGCCTGATGGCTCGAAAGCTAAAAACTATTCTTCAGGAAGGCAGGTGGAGAGATAGCTCATACAACATAACCATGCCTTAAGTTTGCCCATCCCTTAAGGGAATATAGGACATGTAAACTCAGCTGGAATTTGGTGGTGGCAGGAGGGATTATGAGTGGTGTGTCTGCGTAGGAGTCTTGAGCATTGAATTGTCATGATCCAGTCTTGCAAAATTGCCCTTCAGAGCACAGAAAAAGGCCCAGGTGAGCCCCGAGCCCTGGAAGCAGTACAGAGGTCAGGAAAGGGTGAAGGACTCAGCTGAACCAGAAAATGACAAGCAACAGCAGATACACAGGGAGTTACCTTGAAAATGCACAGACTTGTCTAAATAGGTGGTTTTAGAGGTTTGATTATGTCAAGTGTTGTGTAGGTTTATTACTAGCCTCAAAGACAACGGTGGGGGGAGCATCATAACAAAGAGGGAATTGCAGGCCGGAGGGTTTCCAGGGAAAAAGAAGGCATATGAGAGTAAACAAGCAATCTTAGAAGTCCTGGCCAGGGAGTGCAGAGCAAAGGGCAAGGAGAGAAACTGGCAGGAGAAACAAGCTCTATGGAATTTATGTTTGTTAAGATGGTGTGAATGTAATCTAGCTAAAGGGCATATGGCCACTGAGACCAGATCCTCGTGGTCAGGAAAGAGGGACAGAGAAGGTACCATAAAACTAGTTTGTGAGATGCCTCCTACTACAGGACTTGTAGGAATTTACTTGTCTGGAGAGGCTGAGGACCGATGAGAAGTTCACATATTCCTCAGGTGCCCTTAATTAAAAGCTTAGATGCACAAAACCCAAATGTGGGAAAAGTTCTGCATTATTGTGTAAAGTAGATCCAAACAATGCCAATAGTTTTGCTACACTAGACAGCTGATGCACCCTTGAGTGCTCTAGGCATTTGGCTCTCACCAACACTTGGTAGCAGGGCTTAGGCAAAGATGTGGACCCATAGCTTGGTGATCTGCACAGTGAAGCTGAGGAGCATTTCCAGTAGAGAGGAAGAACAAGTGCTGCAGCTGCTATCTAGATATCATGGTGTCAGACCAGCCCCTGTATCAGTTTGCATTTTACTCTGCCGCTTTATTATTTGTGTTCTAGATTAGCACTGGCTCAACAGACTGTCCAGATGCTGGTATGCTGACAGTCCTCTGCTCACTGAGAGCTTTTTGGGGGATTTTGTTTGAGCATAATCTGAAATTTAGCATTTTAAGCCCCTCTTATCCAACTCATGCAATGTCACTTTGCCAGATCCTTTAGAATAGGACCAAAGAGCAAAAAGTGGAGCCAGCAAGACATTTTTTGCTAAATTCAGAATGCCATCTGGAACACCCATTCTCAAGGGTTAATGAAAATATGCAAATTGCTGGAGTTCTAATGGGCATATTTCCAAGTCTTGGAGAAACATGATCATTCTGACTGGAAGTTTTGCCAGCTGAGTAAGATACGCAAAAATCCTCAAGATTAAGTTCAATGCAGCCTAATTCCCTGTTGTTTTCTTTTGTTTTCTGCTAAAAAAAAGAAAAAATTAAGCAGGTCTATGTGTTGCAGTAGGAAAGCACTCCAGAAAGGTTTGTTTATCAATTGAGTCAACGTGAAGAAGTGCACATGTAGGACATAAGCAGTGAGCAGACATCACCTGTAAGAGCACAACTCCTGCTTCCAAATGGATGTATTGAAATTGCAGCTTTATGGAGTTCCCACACACTGTTCTACTGAGGCACTAAAGACCATGTGGTGGATGTCACTGCATGTCTTGCAGCCCCAGCTGTCAGGATCCATGCAGGAACAATCGTTTCCCTTTTGTTCACTGCTATGATTTTGTGCACTAGACTGCTGCTCCTGTGCTTCTGGCCTTGCACAGCTACCAACCTGCAGCTGGAAGAGCAGGGAAGAGCCAGTCTAAGATTAAACAAAGAGGATCTGAGGGAGTGAAGGCAAAGCACACTTCAGATACTGTTAACTTGTGGTAGTACAGTTCACCATCTGTTTATGATGAATGTGAATAGCCCAAGAGCATAGTGGTTAGGGTGCAGGACTCTCACCGCTGCGACCCGGGTTCGATTCCCAGCCCCCCGGGCAGATGGAGCTCATCAGCCTTGTGAGGCAATCCATCTAAGAGAAGGTCACTCTAAACAAACCTACGTTCTGAGACCCTCACTGCCACTGTCCAAGCTTGCTTGGCCCCGGCAGATGAACCTCAGGATTAAAGGGTGGGCTCAGTTCAGCGCACGCTGTGTCTCACTAAAAAATCCACTGCGCAGGCTCGAAGGGTTAATGACCTTTCCCAAATCTTCGCTCGCGAAGACTGGCCATTATTACATTATAAGTACCTCAAACTTGATGGAAAAGTCAGTTGAAACACTGGCTAATAAATTCAGAGTGAAATAACAAAAGTTACATTATCTTTCTGAATGCACATAGAAGTGCATTCTTCCTTTCTCTGTCCAAGCTGTCTCCTCTTAGTGAGCATTTGATTATTCAGACAGGACGGGAGCTTAAATCCAATGTTCTTTGATCCCAGCTAAGTGCCCTAAGCACTTAGTCTCTCTCCAGTACTCAGTTAATATTTAAGTATTACTGCAAAATGGAGGAAGTTCACACACAGAGAAGTCAAGAAAGGAGAAGAAGTACTTGTCCCATGTACCTAAAAGCACTGATGAGAGCAGTGATCTCAGCTATGACAGTGTAGATTTTACTTGTGAGGTTTGGAAAGGTCTCTCCTCTCCCAAGTAGCTTCCCTGACTGATACTTATTTTTTATATATACATATACATGTATATGGAGGCCCAGTCACCCAGAGAAAGCCTTTTGTAAGTCAAGCAAGGTGGTTCTGCTCTGACAGAGAAGTTGTAAGGCTATTCTTTGCATCCGATGCTCTGTCACGGCAGGATAGGAGCAGTACAGAGTTTCCCTGGAATTCAGAGTCTCAGCAGCAGCAGGTTCTAGCAGGTGGTTTTGCATCTGGACTTTTGAAGGAGTTGCTGAGTGAGGTTCTGATGTCAGAACATTCTAAGTACTTGCTGAAAGCAGAACTTGAATCAACCTGTGGCGTTTAATCCTAAATACTGGCAGAATAAACCCCTTGCTGGAACCCATCCATCTGTCACCTATCCCATAGGCAGTGTCTGTCTGATCTGTTGCCGGGTTGGATGGCCACAGTTTAGGTGTTCCAGAAAGCGTTGGTTTACCCACATAGTATATAGCATCCTCACCGCTGATCTCGCTCTGCACCAGTATCTGTACCTTGTTGCCGTGTGGTTTAATGATCTGATTTTGGAATATCTCTGAAGAAGAAAAAGCCTGCTTGAAAGGTCTCCAATCTGTGTACCCTGAAGATCCATCTTCACCAGCATATCTTGTATGTGGACACTCAGTCAAAGTCCAGTGTCCCACAGGAAATTGCTCGTTCAGGATGTGTGGGGCTAGCAACACACTGGGGAGAAAAATGGGAGAGACCTGAGATAGCAGGGATTCTGGGATAAGGAAGATAGCCTCATATTTTGTTTTTCCCCTCTTGCAATGAACTGGACCATGTTCTTGACATCCACCTACAGAACCTGTCATACTTCAGTAGGCACTGAGACACACAAGAGTGGTGGCTGAGTGGGATGACAGGAAAAAAAGAATTGCTTATCAGTGACATCTTTAAGTTAAAGATTGGGGTTTTGGTTTCAATTATTATTAGGGTACCAAGATTTCTTTGAAAATGTCAAGCACCAGCAGCCAGAGGTACAGGAGGATCTTGGAAGAAGAAAGAGGGGATTAGAGCCTGTTATTTGAACCATGCAGAGCTAATTCTGCCAGAACTATTTTGCTTTTGCTTGATGGCAAGAGATTTTGCAATTTGGGGTTTCTGTATTTGCTTGCTTTCCCTTCTCCCTCTTCTCCTTCCGTTGCTTCAGTTTTCTGGCAGGAGGCCAGCCTTGCTGCTGTTCAGTCAGACTGGGCCTCAGGGCGGGTGCTGCAGGCAGGGTGGGCATCCCTGCAGCAGGAGGTACTGGCTGGCTGTGTCATGACAGTGGCTGAGCCAGAGCCATCAGGTCAAACTCTGAACCATTCCTCAGTTTTTTACACTTAAACCAGTGGCTGCATTACTGGGCAGCACAACCCTTCCTTGTACTCTGTGGTTTCGTTTTCAATAACACAGGCCAGTGAAGGTTTTAAATCTCTTGTAATTGGTCTAATTGGATGTCCATCCATTCATGCAGCCGTAGCTATTTGGCTTCTAATTCATGTGTGAAGCAGCATCATTAATACTACTGGATAGCAAACTGTCCTGCATTAGCTAGTGCTGGTGCCAGGCTCTAGACTCATGGCTGTGTCCAACCCCTCTTCTGTCAGCAAGGAAGACAGTTTGAGCCTACTAAAACAGTTCATCTTGGCCAGACTTCTGTCCACACCAACAGCAATGTTTGAATGTCTTCCATGAAGCCAGTGCTCAAGCAATTTTAGTAATTCACATAAAATTAGTATTTCATTCACTGTAGAAGTTCAGTGTACTCTAGTCTTAGTGTATGTCCTGTTACACACCAAGAGAGTTGCCCAAGTGGGTGATCATAAAGTGTCATCAGCTTTCTCAAGCACAGGAAAAAAAAAAAAAGTCACTAAGGACTTCTCTGTCCCTTTTTTGACCAAACAAACCTGTTTTTGTTAAAGACACCATGAACTGCAGCTCCTAACTTCAGTCATCCCTGCATAAAGCAGCATTTTGTGGTGAGAAGACCAATGACAGATCAGGATATCACTACCACCTGTACTTATGTTTAATGAGTCTGCTAATGCCTACTCTGTATTCTTTTTCATAAACTCTTCCTGCAAAAGACCACAGTGGGGAAAATCTGAAATTCCTGGGGTAGGGCAAAAAAGCTAAATTATTTATCATCTACTCAGAATAAAATGGAAATGGAATAGAATAAAGTGGGCCTGCCCTGGGTCATGCAAAGTAGCTTGCAAGTTTAAACTTGCACAGAAAGAAGAAACTAAACATTGAGGTAGCGGGTAGGGAGAAGGAAAAGGTAGAAAAGGGCAGGTGAATCAAGACGGCAAACATTGAAAGGATCTGCAATGGCCTTTATATCCATATGGTATTTAAAACAAGACAGGGTTGCAGGAGCAGGAGTTCTTCAGACTGCAGAGAAGACTTGTGAATCACCACCATTAGCTTGTGGTCACAGTAAACCATGTCTCTCACTACATTCCTGGCAACACAGAGCACAAAGAATGGGAGTCTGCAGATGCACCTGTGAATCAGTTTCTGTTTCACTTCTTACTTCTGTAAGCTGCCCTTGATAATTTTTTTTAATTTTTTGGGTTTTAAAGAAAAATATTTACCTCTTGTGTCTGCTGTGTTAGGGTCCTATCACACATGGTTTTAATAAATAATAATGGCCAGTCTTCGCGAGCGAAGATTTGGGAAAGGTCATTAGCCCTTTGAGCCTGTGCAGTGGATTTTTTTTTTTTTTAGGTGAGACACGGCATGCGCTGAACTGAGCCCACCCTTTAATCCTGAGGTTCATCTGCCGGGGCCGAGCACGCTTGGACAGTGGCAGTGAGGGTCTCAGAATGTAGATTTGTTTAGAGTGACCTTCTCTTAGATGGATTGCCTCACAGGGCTAACGAGCTCCATCTGCCCAGGGGGCTGGGAATAGAACCCGGGTCGCAGTGGTGAGAGTCCTGCACCCTAACCACTAGACCACTAGAGGCCCCAACACATGGTTTTAAACTACCATGATATACCATTGGCCATTCCTTCATCTCTTCATAGAAATCACATCTAAGGCATATCTTAAAATGTTAGTAACATACAGCCAACAACAGAATCAGTGTATAATAGCACCCTGTTTTGATGGTTCATTCTGCTGTTTCAAGCTTTAGTATTACTACCCCCAAAACTAAAGGAGAAAAATCATACAGAAAAGATATTTCATGCATGAAACATGGCAAGAAATCCGTATCTCCAGATGGAGGCAGCATTAGCTTGCACTGCAGCTCTGTGGGCCACTGCCTGCCCAGCAAGCATATGAGCTGCAAGACCTGTTTTCTCAGAGGACTCTTCCGCAAACATCTCTGCTGCTTTACGAAATAGCAAATACAGCTACCAGCATTGCTAGGTGGACAGTTATCCTGTGTGTTGCATTAAAAGCCTCCTGGAGGAAAACTCCACCCCTGCTTTGCACCTATTGAGTCTGTCACTGACATCACCCTTTTGGGCTGGTGTCATCCCTTACAGCTTTGTGACCCAGGGGAGTGGTGGATCCTGTGAGCTTGGAGACAGCCCCTGAGGGCCTGGAAAAGCCTCCCTCCCCCTTGTGTCTCTGCTATGAGAAGTCTGGAGTTTAATGCATTTAGGTGCCAGGGATTATGCCTGGCCTACTTTCGTACAGGCACTTCCCAAGTGGCTGTGACAGCTTCCGTGGGTTTGTGTTGCCAAGGTGGTGAAGCCATTCTCAGCCACTGTACTTGGGAGCTCAGTGGGTGGTGGGTGTCTGTGGCAGCTCTGGTGAATCGAAGGAGCACAGCTGCTCGTTCCTATCTCTGCTGCATTCCTTGTCCTGCATCCCTACAAGCTAGCTCTCCTGTGGGTAGCAAGGCATGCCTCCACCACAGCAGTCTTCTGCAGCCTTGGTGTGCTCCCCCAGCCAAGCCCTGGGTTGGTTCCCGGGGGACTGGAGTGCCAAATACACACAAGGGATACTGAGCAAACCTTGCCTTTCCCTAAAGCTTTGTGTTGTGCTGCATAATTTTAGAGTGCTTTCCCCTATCATATGAAATGGGTGTGTGGGGTAGCCATGGTGGAGGTCATGCTGCTCCCATCATGTTTCACAGGGAATTCCAGAAGCAGGCCTTCTTCTTCTTTTGCCGTGTGCAATTCCCGGGGAGCATGGAGGAGGAGCTCAGTGTCTTGAGGGCTGCTTGGGGCCAGATTTTAAACACTGCTTTTAGGCACTCAGGTTGGATACTACCATGCCTAAAATGTAGGTGCTGGACCCCAGAGACTATGATGCTTGTTATCCTGCCTAGGCACCTCATCTCCCTGCTGTACAGTTGGGCACTTATGCAGAGCTGAAGAGCTGTCCTGAGGTGGGTGGAAACGTGCTTTCTGGAGATGGGGTGTTACGATCCACTCCAGAAGGCAAGGGTAACCCAGGTTCTTGTTAACAGATCCCGTGAGGCGGATTAGAGTGAAATGGCACCGAATGATTGGTGTTTGTACAGATATATATATTTTTAGGGTTTATTTTAGAACAATGTGGTTGCAATGGAAGACAGATATGTAGCCATTTTAGTTTTTATTATTACTATAGTAATATTGCAATAGGAAAGCATAAAAATATCACTTAAGAAAATGTACAAGGGAAGGAAGGATGGAAGAAAGGAAGGAAGGAAGGAAGGAAGGAAAAGAGTAGAAACATGTTGCCACCTGTGGATTCCGTGACAAGAGTTGATTGTTGCAATTTTGATGTCCATTGGTTGAAGTGATGGTCACAGTCTTGATCTGTCTGAGTTGGGGAAAAAGCCCACAAAACACAAAGTCCAAGGGCTTAATATGCGCTTCATGGGAACACCCAGGTGCCTCCCCTGAAGGGGTTGTTTCAGTCCTCTGGTGGAGGGCCTCAGAAATGAGTCTGGGGGTGCTTTGGGGGTCTTTGATGGTGTATGACCCCTTCTAAGACATGACAGCTGCCTCTCACATCAATGCAGTTGAGCCAGTTAATGCCCCATCAGACTTTCCCCAGGGGGAGGGAGGGGAGTTTTGACAGTTGGCATGATAAAAAGCACCATCCCACCTCCAAGGATCTGCCTCTTATCAGCCTCAAAAGCTTGTAGCCTCCAGTGGTGGGTGTTCACCCCCTCTGTCTTAGTGGATCACCACCACACACCCAAAAACTCTCCTCCTCCCCCTTGGCTGGGGGAGAAGCGTATGCAAACCCTTCCTTAGCAAATGAGACTCTGGGCTGTGGCCTCCCACAGCGTTGTGTACTTCTCCTTACACCTGAGATAACTGGACAATAGTCTCACTGTTACCTTATCTCAAGTTTCTGTCAGGTGGCTTAACTCACAGTCCCAATTCCACTTGGGAGGCATATTCAGGGGATGGTCTTGGTGGTTGATGATGAGCAGTTGCTTTTTTGCACAGTTTGATATAGTGGGCAAAGTCCTTTGGTGATCTAAACAATGTTTGACCATTAACCACTTCAGTCTCTCACATGGCGCAGGACACCTCAGCTGCTCCTGCTGCTCTGGGGTGTAAGTGCCTGACACACCCCAGAGCCATATACTAGGTGGCTCCACACATGCAGGATGTATAGCACTCTTCCCACACTCCTGGGGGGAGCTAGAAAGCTGTTATGCACCTCCCACTACCACCTGCTTCCAGGAGCTGAGACAGAAACCATGAGATAGATAGCAAAAGAGCAGTACAAGTGAAACACTTGCCTCAGATGCTGAGGGCAGGCACCGGACAAGGCGAAGCTGGGGCAGAGCAGTGTTGTGAGGCCTCTGTACAGCTCCCGGTCCTGCTCCGCTGTGTAACTGCAGTTGTGACCTTCATGCACACGTGAGCCTACGTACAGTTTTAATTAATTTGTTTTATACAGGCAGCGGTTGTTCAGAAAGTCTTTCAACCTTATCCAAAAGCATACAGCAGAGAGCCAAGAAATGCATGTATAACAAAAAAACCCAAAGTCCCAGCTCAGGATGGTTGGCAGCTGTGCCTCCACCAGGCTCAGGCACTCGGCTGACTTGGCTTCCTCTGCTCCATCCTTTTCCCCGGACTGAGGACTAGCATGGCCATGAGGCAAGGGAGGCAAGCTCAGGGCATGCAGCCGCTAAGCTGCTGTAACTTATGCAGTCCTACTCGTCCAGGTGCAGCTCTGCAGCACACTGGTTGGTCTGGAATGGGGCAGCCCCTGTTAGGGAGCACCAAATCATCAGGAGCCTCAATGGTGACAGCAGCTGCGGTATTAAAAGAGGCTTACTAGGGCTTTCAGGGCCTGTGGCGTAGCTATACCATGTAGGGGAGCATGGGACTTCTCTCTGCGGCTGCGGTGGTTTGGCTCTACATATTTGCAGCCCTAAGACTTCAGTGCTCTCCTTGATGGCTTCCCACTCAGTTGTCCATGGGCTGGAATGACTTGTCATGGGTGAAGGATTTTTTTTGCTTATTTTCTAACCAATTACAAATACTTTTGTTCAGTAGAATGTAAGTGTCAGAGAGTACTTCTGGCTCTCGTTTCCCAAACCACTCTAGTGAGCTCAACATGAAAAGCATACAGGAACAGGCAGTGCTCATCTGTTGCTTAGAGTCTTCAGGTCATGTAAGGTTCTGCACCAGAGTGTGATTTTCATGTGGTTGGAGGGGTTTTTGGCTTCTGCTGAAGGTGAGACTGAAACCTGATGAAGCAAGTCATCGACAAGTCCACAGACTCCACTGGCACCATAGGAGGAAACAAAAGCAGCTTTTTCCCCTCATGTCCCCCCCAGCATGTTTTCTGGCTCCTCAGCAAAGCTGGTATGTGCCGACCTGCATTACCCCTGCCTCCCTAAATCTCTTGTCATCCTTTCCTCCCTGCAGGTGAGCGACCATTCCCCTGCACATGGCCTGACTGCCTTAAAAAGTTCTCCCGCTCCGATGAGCTCACCCGGCACTACCGAACCCACACTGGCGAGAAGCAGTTTCGATGCCCCCTCTGCGAGAAGCGGTTCATGCGCAGTGACCACCTGACCAAGCACGCCCGCCGCCACACCGAGTTCCACCCCAGCATGATCAAGCGATCCAAGAAGTCCAGCTCCAGCAGCTCCTTGTGAAGGCAGGGCTGGCCCTGGGAGGGGAGTGGGGGAGAGGCAAGCTGGGGCAGGGATGCAGGCAATGGTGCCAGAGCACGAGCATCTGCTATGGTGCCGGTCACCCTCACTGTCCAAAAGCACATGTAGCCGATGTTAAAAAAACAAAAGTACTCAGCACCTCCGTCCCTGTCCTCCACCTCCCGTGCTCTGCTCTGAGAACAACAGTCTGGAGCAAGCAGACTGTAGGGTGAGAGGAGGGAAGGGACAGCCAGCAGAGGAGGCGACCACCTCCTCAAACATAACGCATTGATACTGGTGTACATACATATGACAGGGTGGTCTGGCCTGTGCCACCATAGTAGCGTGACCCCAAAGTCTTTGTGATTGCTGTGTCATGAACATGTTTTGTTGAACAGTGTAATGCTGCTTGTATTTAGACTTTGTTGAGTAAAAACACTTTCCGAGTCACATAAATAACTCTCAGATAAAAACTCCATAGCACATTGTAGAAGTGGGTTTACTTCTGTGTCAGAGTGATCCTGCACTTAAAGAGACTGTTAAGAGAACATTACATATGTTACTAATACTGATAGGTGAATTTATACTCAAGAAGGCCCATTAAATAAATGGGTCTTTTTAATTTTTCTTTGCATTAACTATACTTTTGAATATAAGCTGGACTTTTCCAGTAAATACATGTATAATCCAAGAAGATACTTAAAGCAGAAAAAAACCCACAACAGCTCAGTCATTTCCTGACATATGTGTATTTAGCTCTGTTATTCACTTACCTGGAAAAATACAAGTCTGCTTAGATAATGTGGTGGGCATGTGGGAGCTGAGCATATGTCTCTCATGTGATCCTGTACTTTACTTGTCAATAATACAGTACTGTACTGTAGAAATGCCACTAACAGTGCTTTATTCTGCTGTGTTTTGTTTGAATGGGTGCATAATAGCAGCTACCATCCTTACAAACTGCTGCTTTTTTAAAGGCTTCTTCTCTTCCTACACTTGCCTTAAAGATTTATTCTCTTCATACCATGGCCTAACTCCCTTTGAGCCCTCCAGGAGTTGTGTATGCTTATGGAGAGAGTAGATCTTTCCTTAAGAGTACTCTGCTAATGGAAACACCTGAAACTATTGTAAAGAGCACTTCAGAAGGGCTCCTTTGTTTCTTGATTGCTAATTCTCTAGAGTACGGGGAAAACCAAGAGCTAATTTGAAATATGGAAGGTGTGTTGCAATACTCCTTACAACACAAGCTTCTCTTGGTACCTTGCTTTGTACCTGTTTCATGCATGGCACATCAAATGCTGATAAAGGCAGTATTACTTTTATTTGAAAGCTAGTTTTTGCTCTTTACAAGGAGCAAAAAATCACTGAATGAAAACTTTCAGTCATGGTGATTAGCTGAATATTTCAATCTTTTTTTATGTTAAAAGCATGAAATTTAAGGGGTTATCAGTGATATATTTTTTCCCTCCCCAGCTGCATAAAGGTGGGAGAATTCTGTTTACACATTATTTTTTTCCAGAAACATTCTTCTGTTTGGTTTTTCACCCCTACTACAGAGACTTAGGGCCAAATTCATCTTGTGAGTAATCACACTGAAACCTGAAGTGTTTCCACTGCAGACGAATTTAGGTCATCTTGTAAAATTCTGTACATAAAAAATCTTGTTAGTACACCTGCAATTACAGTATCTTATTGTTTTATCTGATAAAAAGCTTGCTTCCTAGAAAACAAAACATAAAAAATGAACTCGGAAAGTAGAGTGTTTTCCTCTACAGTTGAATATGGCTTTCAGCATTAGAAATCAGTTTGCATACTGTGTTTTTACCTGTGTAGTTCGTGATAAATTCCGTCTATATGAAGAGAACTGCTTTTAAAGCATTGGGGATATTGAACAGTCTGTGGAATAAAAAAGGGATGTGTTTTCTTCAGTGAAGACATCAGGAAACCAAGCACACTTTCTACCTCCGTTTCACCTTTTTGAAACATTTATTTTAGAAACCAAACTTTAATTTCTTGTATTCAAAATGAGTCATAGGGGTATAGGTTCTTCACAATAAAAACTGGTAGCATTGGTATTTCTATTGATCTAGAAATACAGAAAGTGTTCTGCTTACCAGTACTGTTCATGCTGCCTTGAGTGGGGTCAGAGCCACAAGTAGCCACGAGTAGCCCAGTGAAATTCAAAGGTGCATGCACGTTCATCTTCCTTCTTCTCTCTGAAGATCAAGCAAGATTTCCAGTCCATCCTGCAGTCTGGATTGTTACCATTTTGTGGGATAAATGCAGCACTTGGAAAATTAAAGCCTGATCCTGTGAAATACAAGAGAACCTCACATTCTGTCAACCACAATGGGAAGCCACTGATAAGCAGCTCCTAAATCAGTATGTAGATATTTTGGTCACTTAGCTACCGGGTTTAACCAATACATGGAAGTAAAGGGCCAGATTTATGGTTTCCACCTTGCTTTTTTGGGGTAGAATGCATATTTAAAGAAACATTGTTTTTCCTGCAAAGTCTGAAAGAGTCAACAGGAGGGAAATACTTCAGTCCATGGGACAATGGGACATACAAGACATGTGTCACCATTGCTGGTGAAAAGATCCTGTTGCTGAAAAAATGGTAATGTATGCTGTATTTCAGCATTAGGCAGACAGGATTAATGCGATTCATTAACCACTAACACAATATGCTGGGAATAATCAGGTTTGGGGATTTCATATTACTGTTTTGTTAATTTGGTTTTTTTCTTTTTTTTTCATTTTTTTTTTTTTTTTTTAGTAAAAGCAAATAATGGCTTTAACACATAAAACAAACTGCAGGTTAGTTCTTTGCATCTTGAAGTTAAGTTTCGAAGAGTGTTGCAAATGTTGGAAAAGAAATGAAAAATCAGGTTCTCTAATACCGTATGTACTTGTACTATTTTGGAAGTACTTAATAGTGCTGAAGTTAGGACAGCTCTTCTCCTTGGTTAAGAAAGTCCATTAGTATAGAGAAGTCATGGCTTTAAAGGTATAGATATGTAACATTCTTCTTTTTGAACAGTTTTTCATTGCCTGTATTACAGATCTGTTTTCAGCTTACAGAAGGACTTAGCCCAGACTGGACACATACTTCAAAGTGCTGTTTTACAAACTAGTGATCTGTAACACTGTAAAATACCAACTTCCAACAGTTTAATCAGTTTTATTTTTGTACAGTATTCGTATTCTTTATAAGTTATTTTGCTGTCCTGTTTTGTAAATCACATGAAATTGTAAAAAAAGGAAAAGAAAAAAAAAGTAGGCATAGATGTTTTTGTACATATGTGTATATATATTGTCCAAATAAAGAAAAAAGGAGTAAAAAACCCCAACTTTATCTTGAATGATTGGAGTCAAGCAGTGGTCATTGATTTGTAATCAATGATTACAAAAAGATCCTGCTGCACATGATGAAATCCATGGCTTGGGTACTGTATGAACCAGCTTTGAAGGGTTTAGTGTTGCTAGTCATTATTTGGCTTGGGTCTTGTTTCCCAGGTATTCCTTCTGCCAGTACAACAGGGAGAGAGAGACACAACTTGTAGTGGGGGAAAAATGTCGCATCACCTGCATGCTCCAGCTCCTAAGAAGTCTGTCTCCCATTGCTCCATGGTTTTTGAGCTCAGACTGGTGCTCTGCTTCACACAGCTGCTCCTTGAACTAATGATGCTTTAGCCTGTGCAGTCACACTGCTGCCTTGAGCTTTCCGTGGTGTTGGAGGGTTGCTGGTGTATGGGATAAAAAACCATTTGCTTAGCCTCTGAAGGAGAGAAGGTCAAGGAGCCCTGTGCCAAAAAGCTCACTGACATTTACAGTCACTGACATTGCAGTTGCTAAAAGCAACTACTTAGATGAACTAACTTAACCTGGTACATGGGAATAGTGTTGGGTATGACTGCAGGATAAGCCCTGGACCCAAGGGAACACATAACCTTCCAGCAATGCAGGCAGAGACAGTCAGGTGGAAGCATGCCATCTGCACCTGGAACTAAACTTTTAAGTAGCCTCCAGATTTGACTTGATGCTGAGTTGGAGTTTCCTCTTCTTGGGTTGGATGGCCAAAGGACAGATAAAACAAACTCAGCATAAGGTTTTCTTCTTTTAGCTTGTCACTGATTTTAGGAATAAGGGACACAGGGCTGTGGCACTGGCCTTATTCCCTTGCAAGCCCATCATTAAAGACTTTCTACAAATTTACCATTCACCTTGAACCCCTAGTATTTGTCTTTAGTGCTGTAATTGGAACAGCTACAAAAATCTTCCTAGTGCACAGAAGGCTTTAGCCTTAGGAGGATGTTTCTAACCACTGAGATCTAATACACTCTACAACAGCAGTCTTGCCAGGAGCGGTATAAATTTTGACTGGACTTTGTATGTCATGTGAAGACTTGGGTGCACCACAGTGGTGCTGGCAGACTTCAACAGTGGTACAGGGAAGAGTGACCCTGAAGACAGACCAGCTGACTCTGAGAGCACAATGTCTACAAGGCTGTAAGGGTCTCTAGTTCCTTCTTCCTCTCTGCCAAAAACAGAAGAAGGGAAATGTGCCATAAAATGTCTTAAAAGTTCGATTCAATGCCTGCAGAGTGGTTCAGAAAGCTGCATATGAGGAAGGGTGGCTTTCTGAATCTGCCTGCTGGGTGACCTGGATGACTTTGATCTCCATAGGAGTCTAGAACAATATTGTTCAGCACTCCCTCTTCCAGGGCTAAGGAGTCAGTGAGGTTTCCTTTCTGCATCAGAGCTCTAACAACCACTACTTTCTCAATGGCTTTTGCTTTGGAAACAATCTGTTCCAGGTTGAGCTCCTTGCACTTCCTAGCCACATCTGACAAATTTCATCAACAGTAATTTAATTGTGAACTCACAATTGCCAGACAACTGTACTTACCCAGCTACTCTTTAAGGGACTGCCTTAAAGAAGGGGAAGCTTTCCCGATGGCAAGAATTTTGCAGTTACCATGTTTTCAGTGTCATGCTCTCTTCAATGAGAAACTCCCTGACCCCTAAAATACCTCCTCAAGTATTGTGGAAATCTTCCCATTTCAAAAAGAGAAGGTCTTGACTGCCATCAGTTCTAATCCTTAACAGATGCTTCTTTCTGTATTTTTCCAACTCATGGCTTTTGGGGTGAGAGAGAGAAGAATCCCTATTGCTTTTGATTTGTACTTTTGAAATTGCTGCAACTGTTACTCTATTTTTACTGGCTTGTGGCCTCCAATTCACAAGGATAAACATCCTATCACTTTTCATATCAAAACCCATCAGTCTCTATTTCAGTGTTGCCTGTTGCCTCTTAGGCCATATAATGCCTGAGTGTCTGCACAACGAAACACAAGGCACCAAGGAACTGGAGTGTGTAAACCACAGCACAAGGAGAATCTCTGAGTAGACAGAGGCAGCTCACCATGCCAAGATACAAGAAAACCCTACTGGAATTCAGAACACATGGAAAAAGAAACCAAAGAAGAGAGACAACATCAGAGCCTTCCACACACTGTGCTAAAAAGGTACACAGAAAAGTCTTGAGCTTTTCCCAATGGCTTTTATTTCCTCTTTTGGCTAATGGGCAGGGGCCAGAAAGACAACAGTAGAAGTTTCAGCAGAGGTAGATGTAAATTGCATTAGGGCTCCCTGGAGAGAACACATATAAGTTTGGGCTCTTCTGCTGTTAATGAGTGCTTTGCTGGCCTTGAATAGTGTTTCCAAGCTGAAAAAGTCTGTCAGAAAACACATGGCCAGGGAAAACCACAATTGTGTTACTAGCCTGTGCAATGCTGGTGGCAAATCACTGCCTTTGCCTTTCTGAACTGCAGAAGATAATCCAGGCCTAATCTAGAAACTATGCTACATTCAGCTCTTATACCTCACGAACCACATTTCTTAGGGCTATCATTTTTAAACTGAAACATATCAAGGGGGACAGCCTTACTGTAAATTTATCCAAACTGAAACAAAGGAGATTCTCCCAATATAACTTACTCCAATGATTTTTCAAGAACATACTGATTTTTTACATACTGACGCTTAAGGAAGTACATACACACTGAAGACTGTACCACTTTAATTATACTGGCACCAAGCCAGTATATTTTATACAGCAAAGTGTATTTTAAATACTACAAAATTTCTGACCAAAAAAGTTCTCATGGACAGTACAGTTCAGCTCAGAAGCAGACACAAAGTGGAATCAGATTCCTCAACCACCACAGCCTGCAGAAAACTGTAACATCAGTGCCTTTTCACCTGAACAGACCTTTAAGCATCACTGCAGGAGCACAAAGTGAGGCTGATACTGTCAGCAGTGTCTGAGAGTGTCTTTGCACTCCTTCTGTTGATCATTTGCTTTGGATTTATGCTGTAATTCTTCAGGAAAACCAACAACAAACCCAACAAACAAAATACCTACGCAAAAAAAACAAACAAACAAAAAACCCACTAACAAACAAACAAAAAAAACCCAACCAAAAACCCAACATCCACCCCCCTCAAAAACAACCAAAAAAACCCAACAAACCAAAAATAAACAGTCAAAAAAACCCTTTATTTTCCATGAAAAAGCTATTACATGACCCAAACTGAGGCAAACCAGTGCTAATGGACTGCAGTTAAGATCAAGCTGCATACTGTTCACAGTCTACAGCTTTGGTTACAAATTGGGGAAGGGGGAATTGGAGACTTTTCCCTTTTAAATTACATCATCCTGATTTGCTTTGAACCATTCATGTTGCACATTGCCTGTGCCCTCTTCTGCTCTTTGTTCTTTTCCAAGACTCCTTGATATCTTCTGCCACTCTGAGTTATCATCTGTTCCCTCCTTCTTTCTTCTTGCAAAATCAGCTCTGACTGCCACTGTGCATGGTTCCTTATTCCCAACAAAGTGAATTCTGTCATTCCTTTCCAGCTAACTTGCCATGTTCTCATATCCAGGCTTCCCTGTGAGCAGGTGACTTGCTCTTCTGAGTACACAATGAGCAAAGATATTTGCCACCATTTTATGTAGCTCCAGGTGCAATAATGAAGGGCATAATGTCATGTTTTGAGACTAATATACACTGTGGGTTAATCCTAGGTAGCAGGTCAGTGCCAGGCAGCCACTTGCTCACCCTCCCCCAGTGGGATGGGCCAGAGACTCAGAAGGATAAAAATGAGAAAACTTGTGGATTGAGATAGAGACAGTTTAATAGCTACAGCAAAAGCCGCATGCACAAGCAAAGCAAAACGGGGAATTCATTCACTATTTCCCATCAAGAGACAAGCGTTCAGCTATTCCTCCAGAAAAGCAGGGCTCCATCCCACACAGTGGCTACTTCAGAAGACATAATTCCAAATGTCCCTCCTTCCTCCTTCTTCCCCTGGCTTTCACTGCTGAGGACAATGTCATACAGCACAAGATAGCCCTCTCGTCAGCTGGGGTCAGCTGTCCTACCTGTGTCCCCTCCCAACTTCTTAAAAAATTCTTGTGTTAGTGGGGTAGTGCAAGAACCAGGAAAGGACTCAATGCAGTGCAATCACAGCTCAGCAATACCTAAAACATCCCTATATTACCAGCAGTGTTCTTGGTCACAGACCCAAAACATAACCCCATACAAGCTACTATGAAGAAAATTAACTCTATCCCAGCCCAAATCAGTACATCTGTCAAAAAACTCCACTGGCCTGGTGGGGGTAACAAATAGATCAACAGAAGAAAGACTGGACAACTGGAGAATTTTACTTCAAGGGGAACAGAAGGCATCTTGTAAGACATCAAAGACAAAAGCCTCTAGTAGTGTTAACTCTAAGTACCACTTGCTGTGAGGCCTGGAGCAGGTGCCTATCCCAGCCTCTAAAGAGCATCTACCATACTTCTCAGTAAGCATCCTGCAGCCCAGCCCAGCTCTGTCATCTCTCACTAACTCTAAAAGCTTGGAGAACAGATGTTTCCAGTCAGGAACAACTCTGTCAGGACACATTTATTTTATTTCCAGTACAAAACAAAGCTTCATCTAAGCATGTTAAAAGCAGTGTAGTGGTGCAAGGGTCTCTCCTCATTGTAGTTTGTTGTTTTGACTAAGCAATCTCTCCTAAATAACAATAATGTACCTGCACAAGTACATGTTGTACTAAATGCTTTTCTTTTTTCTCCAAGATCTTTTTATTTCTCAGTTAGTCACAATTTCCACGCTCTTTCTCTCTGTTGCAATATATAAGCAGAGACAGATGTTTGTTAGAACTGCAGATGGTGGTGGAAGAAGATCTTTGCCCTAGTCTTCAGCTGGTCTAAACAACAGAGCACCTATTTTTTGAGAAAGCTCAATTTATACATCAGCTGTTAAGACTATTTGAGGTC
This sequence comes from Lepidothrix coronata, assembly GCF_001604755.1. Classification (NCBI taxonomy): domain Eukaryota; kingdom Metazoa; phylum Chordata; class Aves; order Passeriformes; family Pipridae; genus Lepidothrix; species Lepidothrix coronata. Next base: position 3,094,096 of record NW_016690198.1, read on the forward strand.
TTTCCACTTCTACATTTTTGAGAGGTCCTGTCTAGTCAGCAGGGAAAGTTGGATATCACATGTATATTTAACCTTAACTCCCACTCATTCTCCCCTCCTCAAAGTTACATTGAAATCAATTCCATGGGTTTTTATAGCAAGAGCTGAATGTCAGTAGCAAAGCATGAGGAAGCTGGCAGCACAGAAGGGCCCTGTTAGCTGGTAGAGAATGAATGCTCTTAACACTGCAGCTACATTTGGCAACTCCATGTGGATTTTCAAGTTTGAATACACTACCAAGTTCAAAAGGCTCCCTTTTACACCAGAAGGTCTCTGGATACACCTCTCACACAAATCAGCAGGTGACTAACAGGACCCAGTGTATGGGAGGCCATAGCCATGTTGTGCAGCCCACTGCAAACAGCAATGGCTGCTTCCATATACAGACCTCCCTCAGAGGCCTGTAGGAGAGCTGCTGGACACTGAAGATCTATTTGTTAGTACCATGACAGTGGTAGTTTTGCAGCTCATTACACTGCCTAGGGTAAGTTAATATGAATGACAGTATTGTATTAAGATTGCAGTAAGATACAATGAAATCAGCACCTGTGGTCAATGGCTTCAAGGAAAAAGCAAACACCTCTTCACTTGTGCAGTGTGACAGCCATGTATCCCCAAGAGGTAATTTTTTGAGACAGGATCTGAAGTGTCATCCTCTTGAAATAAGTCACTTCTATTTCCTACCTCAGTTTGAAACATGAGAAAGGAACTGAAATCCAAGAAGAAATCCCATGAAGTTCTAACATGACAGCATTAAGAACAGATAGTGCTCTCTAGTCACAGAAGAACCAAGTCTTAACACATGTTCATGTAAGTAGTTTCACTTATTTAGACACTGAAAGCAAATTGCACTTTTCATACAGTGATGCTCAGAGACTAAACAGAATGTCTGTTTTTACAACTCCCTAAAAATAAAAATGAAAAACATAACAGAACAACCACCTTAAAAGTTCAGGGTTACAAGAAGCAAAGTATTTTGTCTGTCAAAGAACACATATAAAACAATACACTGCAATACACTGGACAGACAGACAGACCTGCAGTTTTAATTATGTTGAGGATACTCTGCTGACCAACCCGAACCCTGGACCAGAGCTCAAGTTTCCACACTCTTTTAGCTCTTCTGTCAAATATTTGTGATTTTGTGACCTTATCCCTTGAGGACGACAAAATGAAACATTATGTCAAAAATGATAAATAATGATTATAAAGTATTTACTCAACAGTAATACATTCATAGAACCATATTCTTTATATTAAATTCAGGTGTATTTTCACAAAATAAAAACCAGTGCTCAGCTACTTACAAATCTTTCTCTTCCTACAGATAATCTGAACTAATTAAAAAAGGTTACATTTCAATAGGGGAACTTTAGATAACATCCATATCTGTGGTAAATGAAGACTATTTACCAAAAGCTAATTGCAATTTTTGGAGAAAAAAAAACAGACTCCAAAAAACAACGGTAATAAAATTAGTCCAGCATAACCTAGAAAAATTAACTGTACTTCTGATGCTGCATTACTGAAAAAAAACCCAGAAAAATACAAGAAATTTCCTTTTTTATTTAAACCTATCATTGAGAAAAAGCAAGTTCTTCAGAGAAAGTGACCACTATGATAGGCTTCAAAAAGAAATCATGCACTTCAAATCTGTCATACACTTGTGTAAATTTTAAGATTCACGTTCTTAATTATCAATTCTTTGCAGGTTCTCCTCTTTGACAACTTCTGGAGTCTTGAAAGCCAAATGTTTCAAAAAAGGTCTGCAGAAACATTTTATATATGTAAACATTTATATATATATGTTTCTACAGAAACATTTAATATATATAGCTACATATCTGTAGCTATGCACTGTTCAGCCATCCTTGAAAGTCGACGTCGTCGCTTCATGAAATACTTTGTGTTCCATTTTTTTGACTCCACCATAAAAGGTCCACTGTAGACAAACAGCACAGTCATCTTGTCACTGTAAGTGAGATTCCACAGGAGCTAGTGAAAAAACACAAACCCCAAAGTCAAAATAGGTACATGTTTCCCATTTTCTAAAAAGGGAAGTCTACATGAGACCTTAGATCTCAAAAAGTCAATATGGCAGAATTATAGCCTTTCTGATAGATGATGTACATTTGTTCCTAGAAACCACCTCAAAGAGACTCCACTTATTCTTCGGGCAATTTCCATGTGTCACTATTCTTATTGGAAGAAACTGTTTCAGTACTTTTTTTCCTTTTTTTTTCCTAGGGCAGGATAGGAAGTAGATTTGCTTGGGTACAATTATTATGTCTCTCTTTAAGCCTTGTGCTCCTCTAAGCTAAGCAATTTTCATTAGCCGAAACTCAATCAAAACTACTTAAAAGTTGCTCTGCTGTCTTTTGGAGTAACTCCAGCCTCCCCAAACTACTTTTCTGAAGGTCACAGCCAAAGCTGGACACTTACCACAATCCAAATCCTGCAGGCACAAGCCCAGGAGACACATGTCATGCAAGCTGTAGGGTTATGTGCAGTGGTCAGGATGATGTTTAGCGATTTACCTGTAACTTATTATCCACAGTAACTTGTCTCCCCAGTCATTTAGGCCTTAGACCAGATGCTGTTGTTGATTTTTCCCAGTTAAGTACCAAATTTTATGCCTGTCTGTGCTGAAATGAATCCCATTTTCAATTAAAGATACCTAAGATTGTTTAAAATTCTAATCTTGCTTTACAGCCAAAAAAGGGATTAACTCCCAACATGGTGATAATTCATACGTTTAACAAACATAATTTGTTTCAGCACAGATTCTTATTAAAAATACTGATTTTCAAATCCACTTTAAGGAACACACTCAGTTCATCTACTCATTTGACCATTAATTGCAGAATACAATTTTCCTAATCAACTTTACTGCATACTAGTTTATACCCCTTCCCATCTATAGCTTGCTTAAAAATATAGCTGGGGAAAGTGTCAACAAAAAAAGGGTCACAGTTTTCCCTGTATCCACTGGGTACATACATAGAATTTACCTTAGAATGGCAATTAATCACACTTCCTAGTATGTGATTACATCCTTGCTTTCTAGGAAGTGGTAACATACAGCACAGGCTCAGGAACTGCAGGTAAGGCACTGCAACAGCAGTCTGGCTTTCTCCTCAGCCTGCCCTGTGCAGCCTTTCAACGATTCTCTGATGTGCCCACTCAAACACTGTTATGGGCTAAAATCTGTACACGACGTGCTCTCTCACTGATGTTTCTTGTGACAGGCCATTACAACTTTGCTGTGGCCATCAGCTGTTTGTGGGGAGTGGGAAGAAGGGGTAGCCAGAAAGATGTAATACCTTCAGCCACCTCTTCATAGCACTGTCTTTTGTTGCTGAATAATGCTTCCGAGATTTTTTTACCCGTTTTATTTTTAATCTCTTCCTTCTGGTTAGTTCTGCACAACTCCCATTTCCCTGTCTCTATTCTTAGTAATTTGACAATGAACACAACTTTTAGAACAGAACACAACTCTGAACCCCAGACAGTAATTTTCTACAGTTTCCTAGATTTGGGAAGCATTATAGTTAGTTGAGCTATCTCTATTTTTTCAACAACTAAATCATTCTGTTCCTTCTCAAAGCAGGAGAGAGCACAGAAAAGCTGATCCAATAAGGAAGGGAATCTCAAGAAGATAAAAGAGAGTGGATAACACAGAGAACAATAAAGAAGTAATGTGGTCAGGAAACCACAAAACTGTGTGGAGGCAAGTATACAGCAAGATCAGAAGGAATAAGCAGCACCCACCTTCCACCCACTTTCAGTCAGGTAAATGCTGTTAAGGTGGCTTTACTCAGACCCTTCAACTGTTATGTACAGAAAATAATAGCATAAACCAGCCAGATTTCCTAAAACAGTGAGTAACAGGGTGCAGACCCGGTATCCTAATAAAAACCAGCCCACTACTGCTTGTCTCCCTGGTGCATATATAACCTTCACTAGTTCAATACCATTAGTTTCTGTTAAAGGTGTGGGTGAACTGTACTTACCTTAGTCCTTTCAAGCCTTGGCATCACATCACCACATCACTTAGTAAGTCAATTATCTTTTAGTTTTTTTATTTTAACAGAAGAGTACAATTAAGCACTCTTGGAGCCTCGCTCTCACCTTTTCTCAGCTTCTGTGTCTCGGATTATTACTTGAATAGTTTTCCTGTATTAATATGGGCCTCTTCTAGTTCTTCTGACATCAGCAGCACCAGCCTGCTCCTCCTCCAGTATCGTCATCTGACTTGTTTGGAAATTGGTCTTTTCTACAGTTTGAATTCTGTTAGCTAGAGGCCTTGTTCCATGGTAACCCTAGCCACTGGTGGTTAACACATGATACTTCCACTGAATGGGTTTTTGAGGACATGAGTCTTGGTCTATCTTGCCTCAATTCTTGCCAGGACTGTCCTTAAAATGGACAAATCCTCTCAGTTACCCTTTAATATAAAGTCCTTATGTAAAACAGAGCTAAGTTATACAGTGTTTATAGAGGTAATATCACACAAATCTTAAATCTCCTACACTGAATTTTTCATTTCATTTTCTGCCACGCACCTTTGGTGTAATGAGGAAGTACTGAGATGCCTTTTTTTTACAAGCAGTTTCGACAACCATTTGAAAAACTCTTCTCTCATTCACTGGATCCATTCCCTAAGAGGGGAAAAAAAACCAAAACTGTTCTCTTCACTATGTCATAAGCACCTGTATGTAATAAGTTCAATACTGCACTACTGATCCTCACCTGATTTATTTCATCAACAATCCTGAAAGGACACGTGTTGAGTTCCTGTAAAGCCATCAGGTATAACATAGTGGAAACACTCTTCTCACCTCCACTCTGATGATATGGAGTCAATTCATGAAGTTCAGTGCCACTGCGGAATTTGACTCTAATGCGAATCCCATACTTGTCGTACTCCTCCTGTAAAAGCCAGTACCCGTCGGACTAATTTTCTTCATAATACAGGTTATTTTATAATTACATGCAAATTGAAGAAATTTATGACAAATATTCTACGAGGGTCTACAAACTACTCAGTTTCAACTTAAAATCAATATATTAATTCTGTTTCATCTATTTTCCTTAAATCTCATATACTCATATACTTCAACAAAACTCCTTCCCCATGACAATGATCTGTTCATTTCTGAATCCCTGGTAAGAAAGGTTTCATACACATTCAGAACATCAGTAGGAAAAAAAATCTTGGCTAGAAAAAGAAGAAAACAATGTCCCTATAAATCCCATTAATCAGAAAAAAAATTAGGGCATTAGGGTACATGGTACAAAAGGAGTGATGGTGGTGTGTAGGTTAAGATTCCATCTGAACCTCTTCAAGTGCAAGCAGTCCAAAATTCACCACAGCAATTTTCTTTTCATGCTTAAAACAGGAAAACCACACACAAAGATTCCAACCCTGGTTTTTCTTTAACAGTGAAGTGACACTGGTCAGCAGCCTGAGTCAATGCAAAGGTGTCAGGTAACAAATGTGATTCAAAAGAAGCATCATGCAAGGAAATACATTCATGATTCAGAGAAAAAAGAAATCTTCAGAGTACTCATTAATATTTCTGAAGTTATGTTCAGTTGTTCTGATCACAACTCCACGTAAGGAGAAATAAAAACTAGGATCTAAGGTCTCTAGACCCACTATAATTTTAGATCCATTTGCACAGACTGAAGCTAGGCTCAGGAAAGTGAACAAGGTACAGGCTAGCAAAACTTTGAGTAAGAAAGATTTACCCTCCAACACAGCCATGATGGTGTCAGAAAGTCAGGCCTTTGTTGCCAGACTATTTGGAATGCCAGTTTCTACAACTGACAAGATGTTCAAGACCTGACAAGAACGATGCTCAAAACTCCCCGTGGGGAAATCAAGGAATGTGAGGGTTATCACTGCTAGCCAAGGAAAGTCAAAATGTTCACTGAGGCTTGTGCTAGGACATCAAGGAAGAACCCAGTGAAGTGTTCCACACAGTATCACAGATTCAGAATCACAGAATCAATTTTGTTGGAAAAGACCTCTGAGATAATAGTGTCCAACTTATTACTGAACACAACCATGTCAACTAGACCACCTCCTTAGGCAGTTAGTTCCAATGTCTAATCTCCCTTTCTGTGAAATCTCTCCCAATGTCCAAGATTCCTTCTATTACTGTCACCAAGGACATCAACAGATCTCAAGTTACCTGCAAGGCAGGCTAACAGAGGTTTGAACTTCAGTGTCACACAAATATTTCTAAGAAAAGATAATTCTACCTCAAGAGTGTTTCTCTTTATATCTACAGGTCAGGCAAAAGACCCTGCTGCAGCAAAGGGTAAGGAATCCAAGCTCAGGAACAGATTATCTACCTTTCCGCATTTTTGCCACTGATCCCCCTGAGCAAGGAAGTTTTACTCACTGGCACAATACCACTGGCTAACCTCTTAAAACTATTTGTGACATCTTTGCTATAGAAAAGCAAGACCTTCCAAAGAAGATACTCAGACAGTCCAGACTCCTTTTGCTTTTGAACTGCTTTAATGTTCCTTCTGTGTTCTCATTGCCAACTTACTTTTATCTAAAAGATAGTTTTGTGTAAAATAGATCTGACTCTCCAGGTAACTATCAAAAGACCAGAAAAGTCCATGTTTTAATGTTCTACTGTTTCATACTAGTCTCCATTTTTTATGCAGTTCATATACAGAGCCTTGTCGGACACTATTCTGCCCCGAGTAATAGCTACCACTTCAAATATTTTTAAAAAACCTGCTTGAGTTAATTTACAATAGCAAAAAAAAGAAAAGCTTAAGTCTTAATTTTCACTATTGTGGAGTCTATGCATTAACACATGTAAGTTTTGAAATCATCACTAGAGAGATCAATTTAAAACAAAATATCCAACTTCTTTTCTGTTCACTGCGCTTACTATTTCTGCCTAAATTCTACTGATGCTTTAAACTCTTCAGAGGTAAACCCTACTGTGAGCATAACAGGATGGGCCCAATGACTGCTGCTTCCAGAACAGACAAAATGCCAGCACACTCTAGTAGAAACTACATGTAGAATGAAATCAACACCTAATAATAGCAGATATAGATGATAACAGAGGAACACAAATCAGCTGAAAATGCAGAATCAAATAATTAATTTCATAAATCTGAGTTACAGCTTCTAACCAAGCTCTGTAAGTTGCAAGCCTATTCCACAAGTCAAGACGTGAAGTCCTATCTATCTGGATAAAGACCCAATTTTCTTCAAATCAGACTGGTAAGTAAGTTCAGTACACAAAGTGTTCAGTAAAAGTTCATTATTTTTTAAAAATAACATCTCCAAATGACCACTTGTTACTTTCCTCTAGCAATAAATGGACAAAAGGTGATGCAAAAAAAATGTTATTCTTCCATATGAAAAATAAATCTTACCTCATTTTCCACATGAAGATCAACTTCACCAACACACTGCATAGAACTAAAGAACTTACTGAACTTAGCATTAATTTGTTCAATCATGCCTTTCAAGAGGTTTAGCCACCTTTCTTTGACCTAAAAGTAGACAAACCCATGTAAAACCAGTTCAAAAACTGAATTTTCCCTTAAAGATAGCATTTAAAGAAACATCATGATTAGGGAAGCTCACATCTCAGTTTACATCTCAAGACAATTTGAAACGTTACCCTTTATAGAACAAACGTATGTACACAAATAATGTATAATGCAATAAGATTATAATGATACTAAAGTGGTAACTTGAGCTATTACCTGTGAAATGTTTTGCCTATAGTTATTCAATTCATTTTTCTTTTCCTCTAGATATTTTGTCAACTGCTGTATTTCTTGTGTTTGCTTATTGTATTCTTCAACAACCTGCCAGAATAAAAAAAAGGTAATCAACAAAACGTTTCCCAATTCTAACCTTCACTGTAATAATATCACAATGCACTGATAATGTTCAAATACAATTATATACACTATTGCACTGCACACTAAACATTTCTAGCTTTAAAGCAAAGAAATTGTAAAGCATTACCTCTTTCACTTTTTTTTTTAAAAGGCACAGAACACACTGTTCTCTTGGAACAACCTACTTAAAATTTGAATAGATGCAGAATCTGGCATTTACAGCACATTGTTCCTGCTGTCTAGCTTTTTATACCTATACCAAGGGATGTAGCACAGAGTGGAAAGCAAGTACAGTGCAAGTAGAGGGGGAGAAAGAGTGAGTGGAAGGTAAGCACTGAACATACTGAAGCATTCAGGCCTGTGAAACAGGAGGCCCTGGTCTTCTCTTCGTTCAGAAGAGCATCAATTTCCTCCAATGTGTTTGGAAGAGCCTGAAAACTCTACAAGAGAAAGGATGCAAGTGTTACAAAGCAATACTAATGAAGGACTCACATTTTCTAAAAAGAAATTGAATAAACCATAAAGTATGCTATTCCTTTTAACCAGGATGTTGCATATTCAAAATTTAACACAGCAAAATTCCCTTTACAAACTACTTTGGACAGAGAAGGAAGCTAGACAAATAGGACCTCTAATTATTTCTGTGAACAAAATACTATGGATTTTAATTAAAATCTCAGATCAAATCTTCTCTCCCCTGTGCACAAAACAAAGTGATAGTCAGAGGGTATTCCAGCACTATTTAAAGGTTCTTTAAAAGGTTAAGTGACAATAAAAGAAATACACATGATCCTTTACTGGGAGCTCTCTAATATAAAGTAAAGAATATTCTTTGCAGAAGTTATACATTTAAGACAGATGTGGAGATTTGTTTTTGTACATACACTTTGCAATTCTCTTGGAAAATCTTGATCTGGACTCAATTTGCAGACCTGTTGAGCTTGCTTCATCAGCTCCTTGCAGTTCTCATAAAGAACTCGCTTCTTATCATCCAGTTCATGAAACCATTGCTGTCAGAAATGTTAAAGATATTTTAAAAAATACACCTTATTTTTAAATTTTATTATGAATTTCTAGAGATGACACTGGCACACTGGCAACAAACCACATATGAAGTAGAAGTGAAATCAGACTGAATGTTAGCATATTGAAAAAATTTGTTTCAACAAACAGAACTCATTATACCTCTCTGCTCCAAGTCAACAGATGCCAAGGTAAACTGTCAAAAGCAAGTTCTTCTAACACAGGTAAATTTATTTTCTCTCAACTAAACAAGTGTGCATGTAGATTTAATAGATGCCTCAAAATAGACTATTTTACTGGAAGTTACCTATAAGCCAAAACACAACTGTTGCAAGCCTTATATTAGATCACATTTAAATGTATTTATCTCATTAGGAAAGCACAGTGGACATGATGTACACTGAAAGATTATTTCAGCTGACATTTTACCAGGTAAACATCATCATTACACAACCAGAAGTACCTAATTTGTTGTTTCATATTCTACCTCTGTAATAGAGCTAGAAAAATACAAAAGAAACACACACTATTTTTAAACTAGTGCTTAAAAGTATTTGAAATGCAGGTATGGTTCTGGTTTCACAGCGGTCTCAAGGCTAAACTCTTTGGAACTACAGGTAAGCAGCTAACTCAGCCCATGACTGTTACAATGCAATGGTATGTCAACAGTCATTTACAGCAGTTAAAATACAGTACATAAAATATGGCACCTTCACAAAACACCAAGCTAAAGATTATGTCAAATAAGCAGTATTCAGGCAAAAGAATTTGGAAAGTCTGCAGTATCTCTCTCCACCTGACCCCAGCAATCACACTCACTCATCTCTCTGTATGTGGAATGCTTCTGCTTCCAATTGCTGAGCCTGCAGTGTTTGGGAGTGATTGCTCACTGCAGCCTACCAGCTCAGGTGAGCACCACTGCAAGAGAGCTGGGAGATGCCAACGCTCAGAAGGGAAAAGGACTACATACAAACATACTGGTAGATTTTAACCAGTGTTAATTTACTATACATTTGCTCAGTGATTACACATACATTCCATCTTTTCAATTGACCAGTACACTGCAGGAATACATTATTTCCACTTTTTTCAGAGGCACAAAATTCTAGTTCAAAAATCCATATGCACAGTATTTTCCTTCAGCGCTTTCTTCTGGCAGTTTGGAAAGTTTAGTTACATTCTTATATTTCTGAGAGCTTTATCTTTCCAATTATTGTTGTTGTGTACCTCAGTTAAATATGGGAGCCCTCCAGTGGTGAAAAAATTTCAAAGCTTTCCTTTGGAGATTATGCAGTTAGAGAAACACTTATTTTGAAATACAGGACGCAGACATTGATAGCAACTCTCATTACTTTCTGGCAATTTAATCAATCCTTATTCATTAAATACAACAGAAGTAGTAGTAATAGATGTGACTGTGAGTGATCATCCATGGAGTTATCACACTCAACTCAAGAATTAGGGCTGCTCTTCTCAACATGTATGAAATAAAAAATCCTGTTCTTCCCCTCTCTCCACACCAAGCACTATATTTTGCTTTAGAGATAAGCACTTTACAGTCTCCATAAACACACTGTATTTTTCTACACTGTTTTTCAGAAAGGTTGAGGAAAACAAAAAAGACCTTTTTAAGGTCTTTTATGAAGACTTCATGAAGTCTACTGCAGAGAAGGAGGGTAATGTCACAGGGGTGGCAAGAAGGACTGGCGTTAGAACCGTACAGATAAAACAGTACAGGGAAGATGTCGCTTTTTCTGTTTACAGCCAAGATCTTATATTACACTGAATTGGCATAAACAAACCTATACAGCACAACACTTACATTCCACTGGATATCTGCATATGTCACATAATACATTAAATAAAAAAATTTTAGGAATGTTTTACAAAGTCGTAAATTAAAATGAGACCCAGAAATTCAAAGCCTTAAAGGCTTAATGTGAAATGTGTTTGACTTCATGATCATGAAGGCAAAGGATACAGTCAGCAGCACCCATATTTTTTATATAAGCAGCATCGATTTTATACTTATGTGTTTGACCATTTCCAGAGCTCAAGTCAATTCTGAATCATTTGAAGTGGGTAACCTCAACTCTCAATTGTACCTAAAGCTTCCACTTGAAGCCCTGTAGAGCTGCATGGAATAAGAGTTCAAGGTGATCTCTAGGCACTGCAAATGCCAAGTAGATTAAACATGGAATATGCCTGATCCAAGCCAAATAAAATTCTTCAGGGAAGAGGAAAATACATGTTTGGCAGTGGAAACTTCAGTATTCAACAGAAAGACTGGAAAGAAATAGACATTGGATGTGATTATGAAGCGTGTACCAGAATAAATGCACTGACAGTTCAACAACAGGTTAAGTTTCAATTTTCATTCAGCTTTGCCAGTTTACTGTCTTGGCCACATGCTAAATAAAATGGTAAGGTTCCTGTTGATTTCCTAAAGGTGCTTCAATAAAACAATCGTAGATAAAAAGAGCAGGTCTAAGATTGCCATTTTGAACAGAGATGCTACTATAAAAAAAGGTAAGTCTAGAGAAAACCTTGAATTTGTTTAAGCCAACAGCATAAGAATCAGTTTGTAAATAGCTGTATCCATGTACTTCAGGAAAGTTCTGCACTAGTACAGAGCTGCAATTACAGCTTCCATAAAGGATTGTACCAAAGAGCAGAAACCAATTCTATTCTGTACTCACAAGTAACTCCTATTCTGTTGCACTCATCAGTACTGCAACTGGTTTTATGCAAAATAAGAAGCTGGTTAAAGAAAACAGAGCTAGCAGTAGTGAACGACTTCTCATGAATTTGTTTGAACCCATGCCTGTAAATGAACAAAGCAAGTCAATTAGCAAGACTTTCAAACAACCATCATAAACAAACATGCAGGCAACTGTGGCAATTACCTAATGAGCAAATGGGGCTAACAATCTTCCTTAATGTTCAGTATGGGTCACAAACACAGGTTTTACTTCCCAGGCTCATTAAATAAATTAAATACAAAGGTAAGATATCACTATATCCCACTTGAACCATAGTGATAAAATAAAAACACCTGAAATCTGTTGTTGCTCACTGGACTTGTTCAAAAACATGTCCTTTTTGAGCCTTTCCACTTAAATTGTTAAAAAAATGAAGCAACAACCAACCTATCTCTCCACATTGTCCTACTGCGGAGACCTCAAAAAAGCTTTCCACTTAGATGTCTAAAGTGGGGTATCCGTTTGGTTCAAATCTCTATTAGATATTTACTCAGGTACTATAAAACCTCAAGCAAAAAAACCCTAATCTCATGGTAAAATCTTCTAGAAGGGTCTTTACACTTACACAGCATACGGGCATGTATAGCTTTGGATTTCCACGTACATGAAAAATTAAGATGCACTTGAACACTCAGAGGAGTTTTCTTCCAGAGCAGGTGCACTTCTAGAAATTCTAATCACTGTGATTACTAATTTTAGAGTTTTATTTGTTTTAATGTTCATTGAGTCAACCATCAAAAATAAAGCACTGATATGATTTCTTCTAGTGATGGGGTTGAATGTAACCCAGTAACGACAAGTAATGGGATCCCACCTGACTCAAACACCTCTTCACTAGCGAAGGAGGCAATTTTTGTTTAAAAACTATCAGAACATTTACCTCACAAGTACTGTCTACTAAGCTGACCAGACATCTAACTATGCACCAGCCCAAGCTTCTCTCTAAAATGATGAAGATGTGGGCAGAGACACCAAAAAACATTAAATAAATTTCCCAGTGAAAATACACACTGCTCACATGGCTTTGTAATACATTCTTACTCCTTACTGAGCTCTAGCAATAGTAATTTGCATTGGATTTTGATAAACTCTGAATAAAAGGTGCATCATGTGTGAGAACTGATGCAACACCCGTTGCAAATAACATGCTGGACTTGTCTCTGTCTTCAAGTCACTTTTTGCTCCTCTTAGGAAGTTTTCCTCTGCCCAGTTTTCCTGCAAGTGATGGAAACCATAACCTCAAGTGGTTTTCTAAAGAGATGCCAAGGTCATTCTTTTTGGAAGTATGTATCCATATCCATGCAAAATAACTATCACTTACCTTTTGAACCACTTTCCAGTTCTTATTTTTATGAATCCAATTGAATTAGCAGTAGGTTATAGGTAAAAAAACCAGAAAACTTACCTCTCTTTGCTTTCATAGTTTACTCCCCAGAGCATTTAAAGCTTGTACCACTACACAAATACAAAAATTGACCTCTATGCAGCAATCCATGAGCATCACAGCATCCTCTACTCTTCGAAAAGAATATCTGCTTGTGGAACTAATTCCTCAGAAACTGTCCTTTTACCTGAACACAGCATAGCTTCCTTAATACGATCAATACAAGGACCGTACATCCTCCTTTCTGTCCGCAAAAAAAGGCATTTAATTACAGCACAAGACAATGAGCTATGAAAGAAAGGTAAAACAGTTCTGTTCTGCTGCACTTTCTGGTTCATCTTGAGTTGGTATTTCCCACGTGGGTCAGAGCTACTTGTCCATGGACAGACTCAGAAGAAAAATAATACTTCCAAGTGACAGCTAGCATTTTTACACACACGATGCATTTCAACAAAAAGATCCAGGGAATGACTGGGCACATTTTCACAGAAGCTTATCTGTCTTGAAGTCAAACTACAGAAATCTAGGCTAAATATTTAGCAGTACTAATACCCACTCCTAAGCAAAGACAGAAAAGCATCCTTTTGAACTTCCACATAAGATGATGTCGTAGTAGATATCCCAGTATTTATAGAAGTTTTTACCTCTGCAGCTTTTAGCTGTACAGTTCCTGGTTTATACTCTGATTCTAGTCTGGCCTTCTCAGCAATCACCTTACTCCTTCGAAGAGTCAAAACCCCTTTGAGGATGCTCAGTGGAATGATATCCTACAAAGAAAACAGAACAGATAATTTTTTTTCCACCAGAGACTCAAAACCAATATAATCACTATCGGGCTTCAGAAATTATCCAATTTTTTTTAGTCATAACACACAATCTCACACTGTGTTCAGCTCATCAACACTGTTGTCAAATTCAATGAAAAAGGTGACTTATTGGTGACCCAAGTTCTTCAAGATGTATAATCACCAAGTACTTTCATCTCTAAATATGTGTATACACACACACACACACATCACTTTCAACCAAACAATTTTACATCAAAAAACCGCCACATTCTCTTTCCTTTCACCATATGTGAAATGTAAAAGCCAAGGCAGCTTCAATTCGGTGGACATCATGGTGGATTTTGGTGGACGTCATATGTCACACACAGAGATGAAAGGAGGTCAAAAAATAAACACAAAGATATATACATCTCTTAATGACAACGGGGCCTCTGGTGGTCTAGTGGTTAGGGTGCTGCACTCTCACCGCTGCGACCCGGGTTCGATTCCCAGCCCCCCGGGCAGATGGAGCTCGT
>NW_016690198.1:3110316-3119661 GCF_001604755.1 Lepidothrix coronata
CTAAATGTCTTCTAGTCACTAAAACAAACCAACCAAACCCCACCAATCCTCCCCCCCCCCCCCCCCCCCCCCCAAAAAAAAAAAAAAAATCACCTAAGAAAATTCACCTTACAGCATCTTCCATCACTAGGACTTGCAGGCTTAAGTTAATGCAACAAGTTAAGTCCAGACTGTTTCCTGAGTTAAAGAAAAGCCTTATGACATTGGAGCCTGAGACCTGAGTATCTTTCCTATCCTTGACATTTTCCACAGTCACAGATGCTCAGGTCACTTTTTCACATAACCAATGACTATTCTTTTCTCAGTAAAAACAAGAACAGAAAAAAAAAAAAAAAGAGATGATAAACTAGGGTGGAAGAAAAAGTTTAGAGTTAGGAAGTATTCAGAAAACATATTGGATGAAACAGTTACAGAGTTCATTCCTGTATTTACTGAATCAAACCATGGATTGTTAAGACTTCAGTCACAGACTCTCAACACAAGCAAATGATCTACAGATCAATGACAGATGAACAAGTTCAAGTTCATAAAACCTTCAAAAGAACTTTCTCTTGAAGAAAACTAGCTCAAACATTTACAGGAATGCATGCAAATGCTGCATGTCTCCTACTTAAACTAAAAGAATTGGACTTTTCCTATTATTGTGAGATTAGCTCAGCTGATTAAAGCATGGTGCTAATAAAGCAAGGTTGTGGTTTCAATCCCTGGATGGACCATTCACCTAAGAGTTGGACTTACTGATCCTTGTGAGTCCCTTCCAACTCAGAATATTCTGTGAACTCTGTGAATAAAAGTGGAACACATACCAAGATACAAATACATACCTTTGTGAGATACATAAACTCAGTAACGAGTTCTGCTTTCTGCTTATTTATTTCTTTGATCTTTAGACTTGCCAGTTGAGATTCCTTCTCCACATCAATAGCATCTTGTTCCAGCTGTCTTAAACTATGGGAGGAACCAATATTTGATTAATCATGATTAAAAATAAGTTGTAATAAAAATACAAAAATTCTTTAACTTGATGATAAACCAATAGTTAGCAAGGCTATGATTTTGTAAATCTAAACATTCCAAATACATCAGAAGCATTCCCAATCTCCTGTTTTTAAACTGAAGACATAAAAAAGACAAGAAAATTAATAGACGAACTCCAATTTTGGCTACTAACAGCATCAGCATCCCTCCACAAGCAGAGTCCTTTACTTCTGTAAATTTCAAATAAGAAAAAAATCAGTATAAGGAATGACATTTTTCTTCTGCTCTTACGTCTTTACAACAATACAACATAGGAGAATTCAGGAAGTTTGCTTATTTCTTGTTACATTTACTACCAAAAAAACCCAACTGTGTCCTCATCTTAACACAAAACCCAGAATTTTCACTTGTCTTAAACTTCCAAAACACGTAAGAAGTTCATATGAAATAATCGTGACATTTTAGTTGAGCTGCAAAGCATTTGGAATTGCCAAACAGGCCAAGAGGACGATTCAGGAAATTACGAACTAATTGTTCTTACTTTGATCCCTAGAAAACTCCAGAGCAAGGCCCCTTGGAAAATAATTCTAGAGGCATAAGAGAGATGGTGATCAGGAACACTCAGAAAGCATTTAGGAGGGGTACATCATACCTGATGAATCCAACTGTAAAAGAACAAGGTGACAGGAGACCAAATGGTTGTCATTTACCTCAATTTTAGCAAGGCTTTCTGGTGATAAAAGCAGGTGATTAAAAGCTCACCTGCACACATATAAAGGAGAGACAACAGCAGGCGAGGGAAGCCCAAGTAATACCCTACACCTTAGCTACTCAAGGCCTGTGACAGTAGCCAACAGTTCATGAAATTCCCATTTCCACAAGCCCAGAGGAGCATAGGGACACCCTGGCAGACAGGAACCCAAATTCAGAACTCAGAGGAAGGGACACCCTGTCCCCGGACAGCCTCAGCACCAGTGTCCAGGTGTGAAACCCAACAAGATAAGTCAATACTACAGCACCCTCTGGATTAAGGGAGTGTTGCTTCCTTGAGGTGGAACTGAATCATAGAACAGTTTAGGCTGGAAAAGACCTTTAAGATCATTGAGTTCAATCGTTACCCTAACACTGCCAGGTCCTCAACAACACCATGTTTCTAAGAGCCACATCTGCATGCCATGTTACAAAACCAAAAAACCAACCAAAATAAAACAAAAAGCCACTGATAAGGCAGTAAAATACAGCCCTCATTTAATTTCAGGCTCTGAAATGCAAAAATATATTTGAAAAAGCTATTGTCATTTAAGGTTGCAGGGGTACCACATGGGGCTCCAAGGATGAATGAGAACATGCCTCTCTGTGCCTCCCTCTGCAAGATTAAACAGCAGTCCCCAACCCTAATTCAACTGTTGGCACCACCTTTGGTGACAGTTCTCCTGGCAAAGGAGGAGTCATACCTCCTTCCCCACCCAATTACCGTGAAATCACGCGTCACAGGAAGAGATCTGCTTGTCTGTGATGGCTGCATCTGGCTGGAGAAGAGTGAGTAGGACTTAAATGACAGCCACCAGAGCGGCACCATAGGTCAGAGGTGGACATGGTGCCAGCACCTGGTACAAGCAGAAGTGTGCAAGAGTGTTTGATCCCTAACAGAGATCAAGCCACACTAGATGGGAAGTGGCCTGGGAGCCAAGGGATTGGGTATATGTGTCACTAAGAGTGAGACCACAGGAAGAAATGGCTACTGGAGAGACCAGGGGAGTCCAGCCAGGCTGCTGCTTCTACTGGCGAGACCTGTTGGCATGTGTATGTATTTCAGAGGTAAGATGACAGGGGTAATGGCTACGAGGTAGGGACTGGGTGAGTCCCAGCTACCTCTATACATTTGTATTGCCTCGATGTCTTTGAGGGAAGGACTGTAGAAAGGGCTACTGGGAAACTAGAGCCACAGCCAGTTCAGTGTGCATGTACACATGGGTGAGACAATCTGTCCAAGCAACAGGAGCAGGGCTGCAGCCTCAGGGGCTTGCATTCCCAGGTACCAGACAGTGGAGAGACTGAAGTCCAGAGGCAGTTACTGTGCAGATTCAGTGTCTGGACCCAGCTGCTCATGGGATCCACACTGCTCACAGGTATGCATAGAAGCCTTTCTAGGGGAGCCCCATGCTGCTCAGAGAGAGTAGAAACATCAGGCAGCCACTGGTGCTGCATTTGCGCCATTGCTTTGTGCGTCTATCTGTGCTGTATGGTCATGTGTAAATACTTACATGCTGTTCAGATGTGTTCTGCGTATCTGGTGGGAAGTCAGGATTAGCCTTACTATTGGATGCAAGTGGGAGGACTAAGCTGCATCAGCTCCACCTTCCCCTCAGTCTGCTTGAACCAGACTCATTTCTGTAACTTTTTCAGTGCTGTCTCCCACACTACAGATGTACTGAATTTTGAAGACCACAGTCTGAATTAATGAAAGACTAGATGGGTAAAAAAAGATAGCCACTCTTGAGTTTGTTGTATTCTGTCTGTAGGCCAGTATCAAGTGGGGTACCACAGGACTATGTTCTAGGGCCTGTCCTGTTTAACACTCCTGACACAACAAGGAGACAGAGGGCCCCTGTCATCACATTTTCTGATTACACTAAACTGGGGGGAGGAATAGGGCTGCTCTTCAGAGGGATCAACAAAATGCTCATGAGATTCAGCAAGGACAAATGCACTGAGAAGCAGGCTGGTCTGGCAGTGATACAGGCTCAGGACAGACTGACTGCAGCAAAGTTCACAGTGAAGGACTTGGGGTATTGGTGGAACAGTGAGCTGTGCATGAGCGGGCAGTGTGCCTGGGCAGCAAATACAGCCCTTGGCTGTATGAGTGGAAGCACAGGCAGGATGAGAGTGATTTTTTTCTCTGTTCAGTACTGCACATGGTCAATGAATGACAGTGGTCCAAAGCTGAAAAGACTGAGACTGGATGTCAGTGTTGTCTACTGCTTCTGGGAGTGTGAGCTTAAATGAAATACCTCCTCAGCCATGCCCAGATTCTGCCTTAAGACAAAGCATAACGGAAGAACTAATTGCAGAGGCCCACAAAACAAAATAATGTCATGAAAAATGCTATGGACAATTAGGTCCAACTCAAACCCTGACACACTTACTTAGTAACATTTATGTACATTATGGTATTATCTAGATATGTACTGCTAAAATAGATGGATATGGTAATATTAGGGGTCACTGCATGGAATTATTCAAACTGGAATCCTATGATTTTATTACAGGAAACCATCTGGAACACTGTTACCTGGTCTTAGATACTGTCTTAAATCTTAACTTCTAAACACCTTACTTGTCTTTATTATCACCTGTTATCTGATGCTCAGCCACTGGTTACTTTGTAAAAGCACACTGTAGTAAGAAGGTGGCAAAAATAACTTTGTTATTAAAATGTTCATTTTGCATAAGATAATATGGCTTGTTTCCTACCTATCATACTTCAAAGCCATTTTTGATTCCAATTGTCTCCTTCTGTTTCCTCTCTCTAAAAGGTCCTTCTTCTGTTGCCTGAGCTCATTGTCTCTGTGTTCCAGATGTTTCTGTCTCGCAAACAACGCACTCAAACGCATATCCAACGACTTCGACATGTTATTGATGTCCTGAAATAAAAGAACACACACCACTGCTAGCATTCTTACTACAAATATACCATACTAACAACGTGCAAGTATGCTCCTCTTATTGTATAGTAAAATGGGTAGTAGTTCACAACATATACAGCACAGAAATAAATTCCTACCTGTTGTTGGCTTTCCAACTGCCTTCTTTCATCTGTATCCACAGAACCACTGAGAAACTGTGCTGCCCTCAGGAATGTGTTAGTAGAGAGGGTTCGATTTGTATAAGAAGATACTTTAATCATATATCTTTCTTCCGCTGTGTATATTTGCCTAAATTTGGTTTCTCGTATGACCTAAAAAACACACAAAAATATTAATCTGACAAAAGCATTGCTTAAGGCAATGCTTTTCAGAACAACGAATAAACTAAAATCCACAGTAAAAAACTTCAGTTTATGCAAGACTCTAACTTGCTAACAAGCTTTGCAAAAAGATGATGCTATGTTTAATGCAGCATTATACTTGTAATTCAGACTGGTGAGCAAAGAACTGTTAACTGTTACTGTGTCATACAGCAGTTAAACAGGTTATGACTATTACTATATTACAGATACCAGAAGCAACTGTTAATATTTGTATTGTATCATGAACAAAGATTGTACTGGCTGCAGATGCATTGACACCTTATAGGTGTAGCCTGCGTAACACAGAAATAAAGTACTCAAGAAACTAAAAGATGAAGCCATAAAGTGAGCTGTAATGCATCATCTTCAGTCAAGTAAATGCTTCTGGAGAAATAAGGAGATATAAAAATACTAGTTGCTACTTTTAAATTACTCATATCAAAAAGGATATGGTAAATCTTTGGTTATTTCTAATAATGCAAGGTAACACAGTACTTCAAAAAGATATAAAGACATAAAATGTCCAGTAAACCAGAAAACAGCAAAAAGCCTCCACAGGATAAGATAAATCTGACCAAAAATTTTGTTCAGTTTATATACACAGCAGCAGCTGTATTCTCTTGATTTGGTTCAGTAAAGAGTGTTTACTGTGATTTACCACTCAGACTCTGGTTGACAACTGTCCTTGTTTCAATCAATAAAGGGTTAATTTTCTGCCACAGCCAAGAAAGGGCCTGGCTGAGGGGGCATGGTCCATGACCTCTTAAGTCATCAGGGAAGAGATACAACATACAGGTGAACTCGTGATGGAGGGGTGGACTGAACCATGGACAGTCTCCCAGGTTATCCACAGCCGTGAAACACTGCAATGAAGCAGCCAAATGAGTGAAGCCTCTGTGGTAAGGGGAGGGCAACAGTCGAAATATAAATACAAGGGGCCTTGCAGACTGATTAGAGCTGCATCCCCCTCTTGTCTACTGCAAAAAATTAACTCTGTCTTTGGCCCAAACTAGGACACTGACTTGGAAGAGCATACAGGTGAAAGACAGATTTAACTTCCTGTGAAGTACTGTACTAAGATAATTGAATTTGTTAAAATGTCTTGCAGTATATTAGTCTATAATGAACTGTTCCCACTTCTAAAGGACAAATAAAAGGAGAAACAAAATCACTAAAGCAATTTTTTTGCTTTCTCCAGATTAACTTGCCAAAAAATTTCCACAATAAAACTCTAGACTATAGGTGTTTGTGCTACTTCAGATACTTTACCCTTTCAATCATGTCTCTGGTCTTCTCTGTTCCCACAGGAACTTCATGAACATGATATTGGTAACAAAGATAACTCATCACAGGACGAGGAGCATCAAATAACTCTCGTAAATATGAGAAAAATCCATATTGGCTGAAGAAAAGGAAAAATAAGCACCCATCAGAAATCAAATTTAGCAGGGAAGCAAGCTGAAGTTACTAAGTCAGAAAGAAGTCCCACTAACCCAGAACTGAACTGGTCCAAAAATATGATTTGCATAGAAAATTCTAATATATAGCAACAGCAAAAAACAACTGCATTTAAAACCATTCCCCCCAACACAATCTGATACATACTGTAATTCCTCAATAGGTCTTGAAGGGAGGCTTTCAGCACATGATGCAGCAGGCGCGCATACAGCATTCACTCTTAGTTTCTGATGATCACGTATCTATATTAGATTTGGTAAAGAAGACCAGAAAAATTCACCACACGAAAATAAAGTATTTATTATCAATTTACAGCATCAGAATTCTTTTAAACTGATGATCTCTGGAAGAACCCATACAAATACACTCTGGCTCAGGTATAACCAAGTTCTCTAAAAGCAAACTCTGTTAATGTCTCTAAGTATTATGCACTACAGGAAAACAAAAGCAATCAAATCCAGAGCCAGATGCTCAGTCTGAACAGTTAATCTGGATGCAATAAGGAAGCCTATGGTCTCAAGCTGTATAGCCATTTTGCACAGAGAATGGTAGACCACTGACTGCAAGCATGTTGAAAAACCTAACCCTAACAGAGCAGAAAAGACTGCAGATATAAATGAAACATCAGTTTAGCTAGTTAAAGCAGCCTTGCACTGGGTTCCACAACCCGCAGGCAAGACAAGCCCTCAGAATCTCAGATATCACCACTATTGTTCATGTATATAAAAATTACTAGCTTCTAGTAAAGGGCAGACCTATGAAGGTCTTCAAAAATTGCAGGACAGTTTGTCATTGAGCACACTATTCTGTGGACAGTAGACAGGAAGCATTATGACAGTTTAACACCATATCTTATGGCTTTTTCCTCCTGCATCATCTACCTGGCTTTCAAAAGGAACAATCTCCTCTATGATTCAGGCAGGAGCAGTACTAAGAAAATACAAGCCTGATTTGTAACTTGGACCATTGCATCTCACAGAAGATGCTCTCTTGTCTCTTTCGTGAGAAGGCACTGCAAAATCTTGGTACTCAATTTTGTAGATCCCCACTCTGGCCCGTTTTCTTGTACACAGTATTTTATATTTAGCAATTATCACCTAGTCAAAAAAGACAAGAAGGTATTTCTAAAAAGATATTCTTAATATTTCTGTATTCCTCTACGGAATGTTACTCTAAGATTTAAAAAAAATCTTACTGATTAAGAAAACCTTAATCCAGAAGAAAACCTTTTAACACTTTGCATTAGCTATTGTTCCAATCAAAACTTAATATTTACTTGGTAAACTCCAAAGTTTAAGGCTCATACATCAGTATTTAATCGATTTTTAAAATGGGTGCCAACTTGCCTCTACAAGAAACACTTCCATATCTTCTTGACTCTCAAAAACAAAAGCCCTCATGTCATCGCTTGAAATGTGGTTTTCAATATATTTAGCATGTCTACTGTCTCTTGGATTGATCTAATAAAAAAAGATAATGAGAAAGTGATTTAATATAATTGGACTTATCACCCCAAAAAACATTTTAAATAATCAAGATTATATGCATGCCTACATTTAATGAAAACAAAGAAAATGTCTTTAAAAACACATCCTCTGCCTTTTTTGCAACCAATTCTCTTGGGAAGAAATCTACTGTAAGTCACAGGTCATTGTGCTTAGTTTTTAGCCATCCCTATCCTTCTTCAGCACACCCAAAGCTACTACCTCTCTCCATACCACCACTCCCTCTTCTGCTCCACCCTAACCTTACAATTGCAACCACCCCCATCTGATGTCTAATGGCCTTGCTCCAGTACTACCAAAGCAAAGGCATCCATCAAAGCATTTGTAAAATTAACTTGATGTGGTCTTCCAGGAAGAATTGAAATTCTTGGGATTCTATACTAAAAAAAAGTAACATTGAATAGTCCTAGTGCATGTACAAAATGTAAGAATTGATATACAAATATTCTAATATACTTATTTAAATTGCAGCAATACACTATTAAATAAGCTTGCAATTCTAATGAGACGTTCACTCATCCTCTTCACATTACATGGGGCATAATATAGCAAGATGCTGGGATAGTGATCGAGTAATACACTAAAAAAAAAATAAATCTATATCCTCTTTGAAAATTTATTCCTGCTATTCCTAGCTAGTACAGCATCTGTCAAACCAAACCAAAACTAGGGATGGATCACATGTTTCTGTTTGTAGCTGGCTGTGTAAAGCAAACCAAAAAGATACCAGGGGATCACAGACATGTAACCATAGCTGAGCAGGTTGTGCTATAAGTGGAGATATTCAATTCCAATACCACTGCTTTTCTAACCATCAAGTAAGAACTACTGAAGTCTAAATAACTGGATGCACCTTAGAGGAAATCTGCAATAGACACTTTCTTGAGGAGGGAAGGAACCATCCCATCTTAATCAATGTTGAGAATCACAGTATTGCCTATTAATTATAATTACAAATAGTTCATCATGCTAATGTATCCTGCATGTACTTGACAGGACATTCCAAGGTGTGTCTTAAAAGTTTTTAAAGTTCTTCTCCAAGTCTTGCAACACATAAATAATCTAACCATTACCTAGTCAGTGATATGCAAGAAAATTTTCTTACTTCAAGCATCATGGGTTCATAAACATTTTTTTTAAACTTGTCTTTGTTCTTTCTTAGCCACGTAAGAGCAGAGTATGTGTCCAGGAATCTCCCTTTGAGGTTCTCCTCCTTCATTTTCATTATATTATTAAGTTTTCCAAGATGATCAATTATTCCTGTAATTTAAGATAGTTTCTTAAACAGAGTCCCATAGCAAGTACACAACAGAGTCCCATAGCAAGTACACAACAGAGTCCCATAGCAAGTACACAACAGAGTCCCATAGCAAGTACACAACAGAGTCCCATAGC
>NW_016690198.1:3119673-3143597 GCF_001604755.1 Lepidothrix coronata
AGTACACAACACAGTCCCATAGCAAGTACACAACACAGTCCCATAGCAAGTACACAACACAGTCCCATAGCAAGTACACAACACAGTCCCATAGCAAGTACACACTGTAACTAGCATTTTCCAGTCTTTATTGACTGTGCTACTCCAAAAAGAAGGTTGTTAGTAAATGCTAAGAACTAAGTTTCTCTTTCCAGAATTGAGACGCTGCTTAAAGAAATCTTAAGAACTATTAAGGCTTAAAGACTAAAATAAAGTTAAAACTTCAAGAAAAACAAAATGTGGTAGCACAGTAGAAGTACAGGCATTTCATCCTAAAAGTATATTTCTTCAAGACTTTGTTTTTTAAATACAATGATAGAACAAAACATCCCAAGAGAAAAGAAGCAGTGGGACTAGTAACATGAATACCTGTGTGTTGTTTCATGCTTGAAAAAAACAAAATGTGTGACAGTAGACTGTGTGCTCGTCAGCAGAAACAGATCAAATAGTTTCTGTGCTGCTCTAGAGAAAATACATAGTGTCTCCCTCCTGAGATCTCTTGGACTCACTGTACCTCAGTTTCTTCTTGGATTCTATGACAAGTTAACTGCCAGACATACGGGTATGTGCAAATGAGCTAAATTCACTGAGGAATATATCCAACATCTCCTACCTGATAAGCTTTAGTTTTTGAATTTTGTTTCTCAGAAAGAAATAATTGTAAATCCTAGGCTAAAGAAGCTTTCTGTAATTAAGGTTACCTAAAGTTCATCTAGAAAGGACAAATGCTGCATCACTAGCTAATGTAGAGATAAACATATATCTCTATTTATTAAAGAGTATGGCGAAATAAACACTTGAAGAAAAGCACAAAGATCAGCATTTACAGAGCCACAGTGCTGTCTACTCTGTTATATGGATCCGAATCATGGGTCATCTACCACCACCACCTGCGACTCCTAGAATGCTTCCATCAACGCTGTCTCCGTACAATCCTAAATATCCACTGGTCAGATTATGTGACCAATACATCTGTTCTAGAACAAACAGCAGTCACAAATATTGAGGCCATGTTGCTGAGAACGCAGCTGCGCTGGGCAGGGCACGTCTCCAGGATGAAGGACCACCGCCTCCCTAAGATCTTGCTCTATGGTGAACTTGCCACTGGCTGCCACATGAGAGGAGCCCCAAAGAGAAGATACAAGGACTCCCTGAAACAACATCTCAGCCTTGGCCATATTGATCAACATAACTGGTCTACTCTGGCCTCCAATCGGGAGGTCTGGAGACACACCATCTATAACGCTGCTGATGCCTTTGAGAACGCACGCAGGATCACTCTCGAGGAGAAAAGACAACACAGAAAGAATCGTGCCTTGCAGAATTTACCACCTAAGGAGTCTTTCTGCTGTGCCTTTTGCAACCGGACGCGCCTATCTCACATTGGCCTTTTTAGCCACCAACGCACTTGCAACAAACGTGGGTAGAGACCTTCCCAAATCTTTGTTTGCGAAGCCCAGCCACGATTTATTACAGAGATAATTGTAAAAACTGCCTCTTGAAAGAAAACTGCTTTTATTTTTGCATCCTACTAACTACACACCTTCCTTTAGTAACCAAAAAAAACCCAAAAGGAGTCCCCTTACCTGAGATCAGAAATACTAATTTTTTGGAGAATAGTTTTAAGGTCAATCGTTACTTTTGAATCTTCTCATTCTATTTTGAAAGTCTTGTCTGCTACTTTTAATAAAAAAGGAGAGATGACTGCCAACTATGAGGCTTGAGGTAAACACCTGAAATTATTTCACTACAGCCGGAAAAGGAGATCCTGTACAGTCATTAACACAGTAAAATAAAGCAACAAACAAAAACCCAAGTAACTTACTTTTCTCTTCTCTCTCTTGATTCCTTTTCTCTGCTCTTAGATCACTGATATCACTATCAATATTTGTCCTTTCTTCTTGTAATTTTTTCAGCTCTTTATTAATAGCATCAATTTGTGGCTGAAGATTCTCACATACTGCCATTGTGTTCAGCTCATTCTTCCACGTCTCTATTATCTCCTGAGTAGTGTGTATTTTCTTCTGTCTGTCCATTTCTTCATCTTTTTTCATTCTCAGAGCTTGCTTAATTTCTTCAATCTAAAAATTTTGAGTATTTTCAATAAGAAAGGAGTTTAGTATATAGAGCCTAGTCTGTAAATATATATATATACACAAATGCCTAGGATACCTGTACAACTGGTATTAAATGCTGATATAACCATGCACTCAACCCCTAGGAGTCTGTCACAATTCCAATAGCACTATGGTAGTTGAAGTACATAAGCAAAAACACAATTAGGCTTTTAAAACAATTATTGAAGTTCCTTCATTTTCACCAAAGCATAAGCCTAAAGCTTAACATATTCCTTAACACATCAAAAGTTATTCTGTGATTAAATAAAACCTCTAGCACAAACACAACTTTGAAATTTTGACTCTGCACCCTTGTACTAAACGTATTTCTTGACCAAGTGCTTAGATTAAGCTCTAGCACTGGTTAACATCTTTGCATCTTCTTTTGAAGAGATGCTGGATATATACACTTACCAGAAGCAACTACCTCACCTCTCACACAGAGGGTCTGAGGGCATTCATAATGCTGAAGGCATCACTACAGAGACTGTAGCTTTTCAAGGAAAGCCTGTCATATAGTGTTTGTATATATCCATATTTATACACACACATTGTCTATTCCTAAGTTCGCTGCACCAAGGCAACTCATTTTATGTAGCATACACACATCCCTTAGTAATACCTATTTGACTAACAGCAGTTCTGAAGATTCCTTGTGTACTGGAGGAAGTGAAGTGTGCAAGCACTTGCAGCATCTTCATGGAAATGTGCCACTCCGCTAACAGAAGAGCAGACAAAAAAGCCCAGAGAAACACCAAAGAAAGTCACAAATATCAAGACTTTTACCTTTTTTTCTTTCATCTCCAAAGCATCTTGCTTCTGTTTAATTCTCTGGGAAATCTCTACGATTTTAGCAGTCTGCATACAGAAAGGTATTTAAATTATAGTCATAAATTCAGTTATACTTGTAATAAGCGGTCATATTTTAAGAAACATTCTATATAACATAACTAAGCATTTACTCCATATTTTACTAATGACGAAGTAACTTACAGTTTTTTATTATTCTTAACTCTATATGTAACATGTAATTTCAGCAATTTGTGAAGAATTTAGAATGGTATGCAAACTGTTCACAACCATTCAGCTATATATCTGCCAGTTCAGGCACGACATATAGAGGAAGTGTCCTAACCTAATGTGAAATTAAAGTAACTCCATCCTTGATTTCAAGGATTTCATCCTTGATCTGGATATATAACATTTATCCAGATCCTTACAATTATAAAGTGTTCTTGCCCCTTTTTCCAAACCAACTTCACCAAAGAAAGCTGATACTTAAGAGCAAGCAAGGCATGAGTTCCTAGACACAAGCTGGCCAAACAGAATTTGACAGTCACCTTGCCTCTGAAGTGGACTGTGCTGAAGCTATACCCTACACAGCTGAGCTTGACAACTTGTTGGCTCATGTGCAGGCATCCATGTCTCTACTCTTCCTCTATCCACAGATTCTATAAAGGTGTACAATAACATCGATTGGAAGGAACTTTTTGGCAGCTCCCAGTTCAAGTCCTTTCTCAGACTAGGTTTTATTAGTGCCCAGGCACTTACACACCTGAGTTCTGAATGCAGTGGAGTGTACTATGCTTTCTCTGCAAACTTAATTCCTCCTTTCCTGAATCCTCAAGGTTGAAAACAGTGCAAACAGAATACTGGAACACTACAGAAGGATGGAAGGACTGTAAGAAAATTCCAATGCAGACAAGGAAACAAACGCAGTACTCTCACCAAAGGACATGTCTTCCTACAAACTGAGTCATACTGAAAATACCAAGATGCACCAAGAATGGAGAAAATAGAACTATGCAGAATCTTCTCCCTTCCACAATCTCAAAGATACACAAAAACTTGAGACTCAGACTCCACAGCTGTTTGCATGAAGGCAACATGGAACAAATACATCTTGGTCTTGCAGTTGACTGCTATGAGGTACTGATTCTGTGATGCTCTCGCTAAAGAGCATCTGAAGAGGAAGCTCTCTCCCAGGAAATTGATGCACGATGTTCACAAAACAATTCTGAAGGCTCTCAAAATCAGGACACTATTAAGGAACTGAAATTCCACTTTTCAATTATTATATTTCAATTATTATATATTTATATATACACCTACCCTACAGAAAAATAACTATAATTGTCTTTATGATTTTCATGGTACAGCCACAACAGACTGCTTTATACTATTAAATATGGATAAAAAATTGCATTTCAGAGTCAACTGTCTTCATATACCTTTAAAGAGACTGAACCAGAAACTGTTCTAGACTTCCCTTATACAATTTTATCAACTCCTTCCTACAAAACAGGTCTCTTCCTTTTTTCCCCACAATCTACACATACAATGATCCCAAAGCACCAATTCTGACTAGTAATTTTTAATCTAACCCAATAATTAAAAGAATTTTAACACAGGAAGAGACAGGAACAAAGTCATGTGATGTCTTGACACACTAATTTCTTCCCAGATTTAGCTCCACCTTTACTTTCAGTTCAGCTCCTTCTAGGCAAAATTTTAACTCCACGCCCAGCTTTTTACCAACAAAGACAAAGAGATGGTTGATCTCTGCTCTCACATATGTACCCTCAAGCCAAGAGCAAGATCTCAAGCAGCAGTGAGAATTACAGTTACTTGATAATGGATACAAACCTTGACCAAAGGGTCCGAAGACCATTCCCTACAGGTCTGTGTGCCCAAAATAGAGCAGACTTAAAATACTAAACTGCTTTTGACATTTAGCTTGAAAAGAAACTCCTTCTGAGTCAGAATAGTTACACTTTTTCTATAATAAAATCATTCATTAATCAACTTCTGTTTAGTTACAGAAGAATTATCTATGAAATGCTCACCAAATGCTTGCACCTACAAAGACTGAATTTCAAGTTACAAAAAATTCAAGCAGTCTACAAAAAAGTGACATACTAATGAAGAAGTAGCAACTTAAACAATTTTAAGGTATGGTATTTAAAACTCTTGTGAAACTCCTGACAGTGCAACCAGCAATGACTCTCCTTATAGAAGGCATTCTAACAGCTCAACAGGAAGGTTATGTAGAAGGGAAATGGATTTCAGCACCCAAAGAAAAGCTACTGTCACAAAAATTCACAAAGTAGCAATACTCTAACATCATCTTCACTGGCCTACCATCCTACAAATTGTTCATGGCATAACCAAGAATATAATATATTCCCTTAAGTCTTTTTCCACAATTCTGGACTGTATGCATCCAAGATAGAATAATCATCATTCAAATTAGACCTGGACACACTATTTAACACCAGAACAAAACTCAGATTTGGAAATGTCTTACTATAATATTACATATAGCATAGTATCAGCTATAAATTAAATACAAAATAATAACTAATGGTAACTAATCACTGGAAAGTAGTATTAGAATATTACATTTGATGTAAATAATTTATAGAACACTTACTGCAATATTCTAATACTGCTTTCCACTTTTGGCTTCTGAAATATTGCAAACAGATGTACCTAATCCATTTTCCAAGCCCAAACTAAACATCACTTCAGCATACAGTTAACCTTGTGAACATTTTGTATGTGAAAGCTTTACTCCACAAGTTTAGATTGAGCAGAAAAATACGCTGATTCAAGAGTATAAATCAATCAGCTAGTACATTCCCCTGTTTTTCTTCCACTTTGTACAAAGCAGCCTATGCCAAGCAAGCTCTCTGCAAGTTAAAACTAAAACAATCCCTGTTTTGTCCTAGGTTTCTCATACAGAGTACAAAAGATCTACAGAGGATAACTTTTATATGACTGTAGCCCAACACTTCCAAGAACAGTGGTACCAGTGGTTAAGTAGAACTCTTTCCTATTTGAAGAAAACATATTAGTACAACATTCATTAAACTGAAAGATGAGTAAAACCTAGCAGGATAACACCAAGCAGTGAAAACAAAGCTTATCAATTCACAAGCATGAAGGCTCTTACTGCATATGAAAATTAATTTCAAGCTTCCAGCTGTTTACTTTCCTCTAAGGAAGAGTAAAACTTTAAACAACAACAAAAACCTTCAAAACAAAAAACCTAACTACAGCAAAAAAGTCCACTTCAATATTTTTAAACATTTAAGTATTCTGAATCACAATATAAACTTTTGTAGTAATGTGGTACACGAAATCCAAAGAATACATTTAGCAAAAGGCTTTCCTAATAATAATAATAGTGAGGTGCTTGTGTAAATGATATTTTCTGGTACAGTGTGTATCACAACAAAACAGAAATGCTGTAAACAACAATCTGTGGATCTTGTTTGTCTTTTTCTCTGGCTTGGTTTTGGATCTGTTTTTTGTTTGGGGCAAGGGTGTTTGCCTTTTTTATTTTTAAAGCAACCACGTGCATGGCCCAGTAGCTCAGAGTGGTAAATGGCACTGAAGTTTCAGATCCTGATTCTATAAGATGCTTCAGTGCAGCAGTTCTCTACAGGTGTCACATGTCTCCATATCAAGTCCTCTGATCTGATCAGTTATCTTCAAAGAGAACTCACTGCAGTGAACATTCTCATGTTATCATTTATCTTCAGTTATCCACTAAAAATTCGTGCAGCTCATGCAAACAATGACTTCTGCAGTCTCAATAGTATATAGTAGTTAAAACTCTGCAGAGAATTACAGTACTATTTTTCATACAGAAATAGTAAACCCTGATAGCAGCTATCCAAAAAACAGCCAGTAGGCTGTAACACATAGGTAGGTTTACCATTAAATTTCCTTATGCATAAAAATATTCACAACCTATGGAGAATTACTGTGCCCTCATGGAATGACATTCAATATTTAAGAAATGCAATAGGCCAGAAAAGTTGTAATTTAACTTAAATTAACTACCCAAACTGGCTACATTTTAAGAAGATAAGAGCATCCACAAATCCAAACCATAGATGAAAACAAGCATCTAATTCAACAGAAGTACCTAACTTGGGGAAACTTAACATTATATCCCTGTAAAAAGAATTATAAAATTTGCTCCTACAAAAGCAAGAGCAGAATTACAGAGTTGCTTCTGAATTTTTACTAAGGAATGTATGCCTAGAACAGAGATACGAATGTAACAAGAACCAACGGCACAGGTGCTTCAGAAAGATTTCTTCTGAAACACATCATTATGACACATGAGAAAGCAAGCAGTTATTACTTGACATTTCACAAAGCTGAACAAAGAACATCTGAAATATAACACGTTAACCAAGAATGTCAATACCTACATTATCTCTTGTTTTCAAATCCAGACTGTTCAAATTTTCTTCAGCTTCTCGGATTTTTTTTGCCCTTGGGAACTGCCTTTCTTTCAGAATCTCCAGGTCTTTCTTGGCTTTGTTTCTGCGCTGTTTCACTTCCATATACTGCATACGAACATTTTCATATTCCTTGGAGGAGTTGAAAGTAAAATAATTAAAGACTTCCATCTTCTACTCCACTATTTTATACTGCCCTAACATTTTATTTCACTATTATGAGTTTTAGCAGAAAGATCTCTTTCAGAACCTAGTATTAGAAGAACTACTTAAGTAATCCTCCTGTTACTAGTCACAATGACTAGGAGTTGTAAGGATTATTCAGTCCCCAGTGAACAAGCACACAAATTACTTGGTTCTTAAAAATTATGCAATTCAAGTTGCAGAAGAAACAACCAATTTGTCTGCAATTACCTTGTCTCTAAGTCCATCTGGGATCGGTGTGGAAAAGTAATTTTTTACCCCTTCTGTCCATAATTTGAGACTACTTAAGCAGAAGTCCTCAAGCTAAGGAGCAAATAACCACAGACAACTTCAGGAGAACGAAAAGTAAAGGAGCTGGACAGATCCAACCTAGTAACACACATAACTGCTGAACTAAACCAAAAGGACAGAGTGGAACAGAACTTCAGAAAACAAACAAAAACTCCACCATACATCACAAATAGCAAAGAAGTAACTATCTAGGAAGTTTAACTGGAGATACATTCCTGAAAGGAAAGAGATGGTAAGAAGTATGGTGACCAATAACTTTCACTTCAAGAAGGCAGGAATTTTGAGGAGAAAGCAGTTAAAACTGAGAGAGTCAATGTCAATGATTTTTTTTATGTGTTATGCTCTCTAGAGGAAAAAAAGAGGATGGAAAAAGAAACCCAAACAAACAAAGAAACAAAAGAACATTACTGCTCCAGGACTGTTAAGGGTTCACAAGTGAAAAAGGTGCTCAGAGGACCAGAGGGAGGAGGAGTAGATTCATGTATGCAGGGGGACTGAGGAAGGGAGAGCTGTTTGATTTTGTATACACTAAAGAAAGCCTCTGATTTAGAGCATATGCCTAGCTTATTCCAAGATAAAAACAGCCTGGAAGCTCTATCTGTAACAGCTAACTCAGCTTTATCTGCTACTGCGTTTTCGTAGTTACTGAATTATCCTGATTAATCACAAATACATCAACATAGGTTATAAAATTCAAGGTCTTTTTTCATAGTATCTTTTTCATAAAGCCAAAAAGTATTTGAAGAAAGCTGCTGTAACTGATGAGGAGTATGATCAGTAGCCAATGTTACAAAGTTAGAGGTAAAGCGATCATACTTTCACTAGGCTGAAAGAATAAGCTTAAAATTTAGCTCTGCTCTAAAGAAGTTATTAAGTTTCAAGGTTAAAGCAATACACACACATACAATTACGTTTCATTTCTTCCTAGAAGTTGTCATGACACCACTTTTATACAGTTGATCCCTTTATCACTTAAGAAAACTTGACTTTCAAGTTGACCTCTATATTTCAGTAATCCTTAAGCAAATAACTTTGATCCATGTAATTATGTACCCTGTTAAAGATCTGCAGAACTTCTAAAGCACTTCAGCACCCCCAAGAGATTTGCATCTTAATCAGAGAATAGTATTTTTCTTAATTGTAAATGTCAGAGGAGGAAAAGAATGGACATGGCTTGGTCAAAACACATTTTTCAAAATTATGTGTTTCCAGGACACTTACAGCAGCAGGCAGAACAGCATTTCCTGCCATTAAACCACCTTAAACCAGTATTCCTCATGGTACATCACATACACAACTTTAAGCTTCGAGGGGTAAGAAACCCCTTTTCTGTAAGGCTTTATAAAAGAGGGATTATCTGTGTCAAACAAAAGCCCCTAGCCCCTGCAGCACTGACTGTAGATGACACCATCACTTGATGCAAGCCCCACTAAGGTACACACAAGAACATAAAGCATCCCCTAAATCCTTTAATGTGGTACTCCTACTGTCCATTCTATGCAATTTAAAGCACATGTTCAAAAGCTTATTAGGCAGACATGCATAAAAATGGTGCATAATTCTCAAAAGAGAAACTTGGTGCTGTCTAGAGAAAAATGCTTGATTAGAAACATGTTGCTCAGGTGAAGAGCAGTAGAGTTTTCAGAATAAAAATGCACTTAGAGTGGTCAGAACATTAAGAAGTTCAGCACTAGATATCCCCTTTTCCATTAGGATCAAGAGATTGTCTAATGTCATATTTCAGTTAACATGTTTTCAGGCTGCCTGTCTTCCTATTTCATAACATAATGCAAAGTTTATATATCTGCCTCCCCCTGATTTGAAGGCTCACCTACAGCTTCTGTTTTCTTACAGAGGTAAATCTAAACAGCTAGGTGTGTTTGGTCTTCAAGTAGAAACCTCCCTTTTGGAGAGGATGGAGGAGAGAAAACATCCACTCAAGGAAGAATTAACTCCCATACTACCCTCAACTTTGGTAAACCCAATCTGAAGACACCAAAAACATTTATTCTTAGGACTACACAGTGCTAGGTCAGACAACAAAGAAACATGCACTTTTAAGACAATGCATTTCTTCTTTTAGACAGAGCTTGATATTTTGCAATGTAGGAGAATAGTAAGAGTTCTACCACAATTGGACAAACCACAAAATGGCAACAGAATGTGAAATTTTGTTGCTGCCCATAGCTCGAATATCCTCTACCTGGTAAAATAATTATGTTGATGATGACTTTCAATTTCAACTGTAGATTATGCACAAGGAAGTGACTTCTACTAAAACATTCTAGTATACGCTACTGAGCCCGTATTAGAAATCAGAACTTAACAAAGGTTCAAAACACACTGTTGTTTCTATGGATTCAGTGGCCAGAAAGTTAAATTTATCTCAACTAAATGCACCCACCAAAAGCATTTAACGTACTGAGCAACACAAACTGTCTGGAAGACAGCACTGAGAGTAAAGTGTGAAGGAGTTTCACTAAATTTGCTTAAGAAATAGGTAACTAACAGTAATGTTCTCAAACTTATGGAAGGCAATTTAACTGACAGCAGATAAAATTTCTTAGTTTAGTTCTCCCCATGCCAGTTTCCAACCAGTCTTCAGAGTCCTGTATATACAAATATCTTAGAGAACAATCAGTATCCATCTACATTAACTACACAACACCTACACCTCTCTTAATAAAATAATTCTCTTGTTAACTCAGTCAGTTAACTCATTGTTAACTAATGCATCTGCAGTATGAAAACCTTGCATCATTCAGCAAGTGCTGACATCACAGAATGTATACCCTACTTCCTACCTACCACCATCCATCTATTTCAACTACTACCCCTCTGTGCTGTTACTAAAAAGATTAAGGCAGTGATGGTACATCCCCTGAACCCAGTTGCTCAAGATGTAAAGTTTTCTATATATAGTCATGTGAGGCTTTGCTACATGCAAAATTGCAACAAAATAACTTAAGAAGCTTTCCACATTCTCCACAAATAGTACCTGCAAGTTTTCTTGCAAGTTCTGTAACTCTATTTCATGAACTCTAGAAAGTTTGCCAATGAGACAAACATTTCAGTAAACTGAAATCCACATCAGTTTAAACTCTTCAGAAAAATTTAATCTGACCAACCATTCAGCACTAAACTACAATTATCGAAGTGCTGTTCAGAAAGACTTTGTTTTGTGTAAACAACCTGTTCTTCATTCTAGGCTCTTTTAAATTTGTTTTAAAATTTCTATCTGTCCAGACACTAATATTTTTGAGATTGGCAACCTAAATTCACTGTCATGTATGTCACGTACACCAAACCTCAACTAAAAAATTAAGGGAGAATGCAGTCTGTAAAGACAAAAACCCTAGCAAAAATATGGAAAAAAAAAGTTACAGTAGGAAGAAGTACAACTGGCTAGCACTTGAATTAAACCAGTAGTGTCTGCACACAATAAACTACTGCTCCTGGTCTGTACTGTTGGCTTCCCTAAATGGGCAATAACTGCTTGAATTACTTCTGAAGCAACTTCTTCAGTCCAGCTAGATATGTAAGCAAACATCTGATCACAGTTAGGCCAAGAACAGTATTTCAAGACCTGACCTGTTGTCTGCATTAAGCAATCATAGCGATATTCAAGCTGCTCTGGTCAAACTTCTTTTAAAGCAAATTTTGGCCTATTTCCAATTTTGGGGTATTACAAAAAATGGGTTAGGCAAGGAAAACACTGAAAATAAAAATAAAAAAAACTTACCAACCAAGGCCTTTTCCTCTCAAGCATCTCTATCAAGTCTATGTGGCTCTTGTGCTCTAGGTATCTGTCAACATCTTGCTTGTATCGTTCAATCATCTGTTTCATTTTCTCCAATGAGTTAGTTTTTTCTCTGCACAAGTGCTGCAATGTAAGCATCTATTTGGTGAAAACGGTTCTCAGAAACAGTCCACATCTCACCTGTATGTTAAAGCAGAAATTTAACACTAGAGGGGACATTTTAGTACAGCAGTAAATAGAGGGGTACAACCCAACTTGGAATAGTTGTCCCATCTCTCTTCTGAGGGAGAAGGGCTTCCTTCTGGGGGAGCTAAGCCCAGCACTGGCTCTGAGCTGGCAGGAGCGGCTGGGTGGCTGCTGGTTCTGAGCCAGAAGAGGTGTGGCTGTGGTCAGGTCAAGCCCCATGGTGAGCATTTTCGCATGTGAATCACTTTCTCTTTTGTACACTTTTGTTATTAGTGTACAATTGTGTTATCAGTGCTGTTACTATTAATTTTATCTTGCTGCTGTTTCCAGCAACTTCTTCTCATCTCGACCCCTGATCTTGTGCCTCCAATTCTCTCCACCCACCTGCATGGGGAAGAGGAGAGGGGAACAAGCGAGCAGCAGTGTGGTTTGGAGAGTCACTGTGGGGCCACTAAAATGAGGAGTACTGTTCCTAAACCATGACAACCACATACTTTCTGTGAAAGCTAATTCAAACAGAAATCCTAATCTGAAGAAATTTCATGTTGGGTTTTTTTTAAATGTGCTGAGGAAATGAATTCTTGAAGCTCAAACCTTCATTAACCTATATATTTCTAAACATCTAACTAGTTTTGATAAATACTACTAGCAAAAATGCTTGTAAAAGACCATATAGAAATAGGCAACAGAAACAGCAAGGTTAGTACGAGAGTGTAACATGTACGAGTGAAAATGCACGAGTGTAAGCACAAGAAGACACAGCAGAAGAAAGGATTAAACGAATGGCCTGTACGGCTAATAAGAGACACTATTCTCAGAACACTGTTCCTTTTCCTCTTTGTCTGTTCCTTTCTATGGAAGTTTAAGTCAGCAAGATTAAAGCAAAGGACCATCCTGTAATAGCTGATGACTTCTAAAAGACATAAAAGGATCTGCCCAGAAAAGTTGTTGCCAGTCAAGGATTCCAAAGAGATAAGTATTTGACATCCCTTGTTCTCTGTGTCCAGATCACTTGCACACATATCCTTGTACTTACAAGCATGTGAGTGTCAGAGGAAATGAATTCTGAGAGAAGATGAGCATTATCTGGTAAAATCAACTTACAGACTTGGGAAATAAATATCACCTTCTAATTCTGTAAGATCTCATGTTAAGTTTTATCATGATAATTTCCCTCCAGTCACTGCTCTGTCTCTACACAGCACATATTTACCTCCAGTTCTCTTTCCCTTTCTCGGAAGCTTTTTAGTTCGCAGTGGAACTGGTACATTTCTCGAGAACCAATCGATTTTTCAGTGGCTTCAAGCAATTCGATCTTACTCAGTTTTGCAAATTCTCCAACTCTGTCCTACAAAATGAGAAAAAAGTTACAAAAATATAGGATTAGCTAAAACAGTGCAATACAGTAATACTGGATTTATATCCTGCAACCTACTTCTCACGAACATCACCTGACTTACAGTTCTATGCCAGATAGCTCTAGCATAGTTCATTACCATCTCATAGAGTAGCAATGCAGCTCTTCTAAACATTTGTTCTCAGGCTGCTCGAGCTACACCTTTGCAGCAGGAATGCTATGACCAACTCAAAAGTTAAGCCACATAGAAATGAATATTAAAGGTGGCAGCCAAGGCTACCAGGAAGTATTGCTGCTGTGTAAGGGCAGAAGAATAGCTCAAAACCAAGACTGAAGCAAAAGGTGTGCTTGCCATTGATACAGTGGCAGAGAACAAATAAACCCTATCAACACAGTATTACCAAATGAACTGACATTTATGTACTGAAGAGAAAAAGTTGTTTTCAATACGAAGTTATGTTAACAGAGTATGCTGAAAGTCCTACTCTAAACTGGCAATCTGAGACATCCACCAGCTGCTTGTAGAATAATTCATCGTCCTCTTCATTCTAATTGGGTGGTCTATAACAGACTCCCACCAGCATGTCAGCCTTGTTGGCTTTCCCCCTGATTCTGGTCCACAGGCACTCAACCTTATCATTACTGATTTCAAGTTCTACAGACTCAGAAGAGATTCTCTAACATCTAGAGCCACCTCTTCACCTCTCCTACCTTGCCCAACCCTTCTGAAGAGCTTGTAGCTATCCATGGCAGCATTCCAGTCATGCGAGTCATACCACCACGTTCCTGTGATGGTGACTACATCACAGCTTTCCTGCTGCACGACGGCTTCCAGCTCCTCGTTTGTTGCCCATGCTGCATGCACTGGTGTACACACACTTCAGCTGGGCTGCTGACTTCACTTCTCAACCTGGCTTTCCACCCTGAGGCTCTGGAGAGCCTGGTTTTAACCCCTTTCCCCTTCAAACTTAGTTTAAAGCCCTCCTGATCACCCCCAACAACTTAAGGGTTAGAGTCCTTTTGCCCTTGCTAGATAGATGATGCCCATCTGACTCTAACAGGCTGGGTATGATAGAATTTGCTCCATGGTCAAAAGAACCAAAATTCTGCCAGTGGTACCAATCTTTTAGCCACCTATTGATAAGATGGGTTTTCCTACTCCTCTCCTCATTCATCCCTGCTACTGCAGGAAGTAGTAGGGACAAACACCACCTGTGCTGCTGTCCCATTACCCAATTGAGCTGGCACTTTGAAGTCCTTTTTAATTAGCCTGGTACCTCTTTCAGTACAGTCATCACTGGAACACCAGCAGTGGATAATCAGAGGGCTGGATTAGCTCAGGGAGTCTTCTACTACTATCCCTCACCCAGGCCCCGGGAAGGCAGCAGACTTCCCCGTGGGATGGGTCCGGTCAGCATATAGGGCCTTCAGTTCTCCTCAGAAGAGATTTGCCTTCTACAGTTACCCTTCCTTTTTCTTTGTGGCTGTGGCTATAACCCGTCTACTAGACGAGGTGCAAGCTGGAGACCCTCCAGACACATCATCTTCTTGACTGTCCTCTGCCTGACTCTCTGGGTCCAGGACCTTAAACCTGTTCTTTAACAGCAGCAGGGGAGGTGATGGGGGTCGGCAGGGGATTCCTTTACCTCTGCGACTGGGGACCTGTTTCCATTCCCTGTCATCTACTTGGTTTGCTCCATCTGCCTGATGGCAGGAGGGGCAGGGGGTTGAAAAGAGTGTGACTCTACCAGACTACTTCCCTTTCACTTTCCCTAATACTCCTTAGCCTCTCCACTTCTTCCTTGAGCTCCACCACTAAGCACAGCAAATCAATCACCCGCTCGCATCATACGCGGGTGTCTCTTGCACTGTCCTCTGGTACTAACGCCAGGTTCAGACATTCCCTACAGCCAGTGACCCGAACAGCTGTGCCCTTCTTGAGGGGTTCTGTTTGGGTCAGCACACTCCTCCTGATATCAGCAGCAACGGCTTTCACTTGTTTGGAAACCATTGCTGGGTCGAGTTGTGGAAAAAAAAAGAAAAATACCCAGAGCCGCACACCTACCTCACAACTCACCAGAAAGAGCTGGGAGGGTGCCTGTGCCCTTCCTGCTCGCCCTGCCTGTGCAAACTGCAATGCCACGCCCCTGTCTGCCCACTCCTGTTCACTGTGCTTCCAGGAGCAGTTTAAATCTCCTGGCAAGGAGCTTGGCTCCACCCCCGGTCAGCTGATTAGGCCTCAGGGCAGCTGGTCTGATTCATCCATACCTGAGGAAGAAAATGGCACAGATTGTCCACATGGATGTTTAAAGCTGCAATGTGTTCTTCTACTGCTTTCAGGGTTGCTGGCTTTCTGTTGATCCACCACGATGATGTGTTGTTCACCACTTGAATCTCACGGGTGATAATAATATTGCCTGGTGGCTTAAACCTGATTAATAAAAATAAGTGCTTACACTTTTGAGAATACACAAAGTTTACCAAGTGTCAAAGTATTACCAGAATTTTTAGACAGCTAAATATTTAATATAAATAACTGGACAGTAGCATCAGATTCTCATTTCATTATTCAGAAAACATCCAGTACTTCAGTGATGAACTAAACTCATATGGAAAGCATCCTAGAATATCTGCAAATCTTAACTCAGAGGAAGTAATTTACATAAATGAGATGCTCATGCTGAATGTATGAAACATTCAAAACTTGTTGCAGATGTTAACAGTTTCTATGAAAGTGTAATTTTTTTGTTTGACATTTAGTAAGTTTAAAAATTGGCATTAAGGAGGTACACACCAGCTGTAAGGCTTTAAAATAAAGCATTAGTGTACAGAACTATATCAATAAGCTGTGCATACATACTCCATCTGGGAATAAAGACAACATCATAAAGCATAAAAAGACTAATTTTCATTTTCTGATTTTAAAAACCAGTAAAAACACATTAATTGTCCATTTAGTTCTCTAACTCAACACTTATTTTCAGAAGTTTAGTCTGTTTAAGATGCATCAATAACAAATGAGCAATGAGGTAAGTGAAATTTTGGTTATAAGTTTGATTTAGAAATTGTCTAGTGCCTCTTAAGCACATTGTTAAAACTGGAAAACACAGGCTTGTAAAAGTTTAGTGGCCACATACCTTAGGAGACTTAAGAACAGAGATCAATGTAAAGTGAATATGCATCTGCTGCCAGCTTTCAGATTAAGTGCCACAGGGATATGAGTCTACTTCTTGAAGACTGGATGATTCTTTCCTCCATTACCTTATTTTAATCAGACTTCCTTCAAGAGACATAGAAAGCCACGCTCCTTTTCTTTTATCAAATTAAAGACTTTTACTACTATAACCTGATTTTAATTATAATTCAAGGGCCAAATTCAACCAGCACAGTATATGCCTACAGAACTCAAATTTTTCAATTCCTGTCAAAATGCCATCTTCTGCATCACTGGTCTTTCAATCTAAATGTTGTATTTAAGTATTTTCTACCAATTAGATAAAGGGCTCAACTGCATTGCAACCACTAGAATAAAAATGCTAAGTCTTCAAACGGCAAGACTCTTTTCAAACTTTCAAGTAACATCAGGATGTATTTATGATGAAATAATAACACCATCTACCCTGAAAGACATCCTACCTCCTGACCTACTGCTTGGCCAGTCTCCAAAGAATGTTGTCTTTATTCACTTCCACAAGAACAAAAGTGGACAGGTCTTGTTCAGAGGCCTGTTCCAGTATTTTTTTCCTTAATATAATTTTCTTTTTATGCAATCTGATCAGGGTGGCCAATTGTTAACACAAGTTATGAATTAGTTGATTATCTCTATCTTTCATTTAGTTCACACGAACAGACCAGGTTAAGGCTTATTAAAAACACCTGTGTCACTGCATCCACAAAAAAGCAAGGAAGCACGTAATATGGCCCTATATCACAAGTTACAAATTTTACAGAGTAAGTCCAAATGATTTTGATTTGGTCTGTTTTGCAAAAGCTTACATACAAGACTGCATTAGCAAGAATGAGCCAGATCTTCTAGTTTTTTTGTGTCAGTATGTAATGGTTTTGGTATGAATGTAGGAGAGCTCTTCATACTACCAGTATCAGTATAAGAAAGTGAAGGCAGAACAATCTGTTTCAATATTTAGACTTTGACTTTTTTCAATTTAACAAAAAAATTCCAACCTCTACATAATGATGGCAGTGCTGACTGTATTTGAACCATCTGAACCTTAAATGTCATCAAAACCTAAACATACCATATACAACAATTTTTATCTATACATTCTTTTTACATAAGACAAAGTGAAAGGCTCCAGAAAGTGAGATCAAGAGCAGCCATCACTGCTTATTTCTTCTGTGGTAATTATTTAACCTTAAAATTTTTAAGTCTGGGGGAATAAAAAGAGAAAAAAGCACCAGCTTAAAGACAGACCTCTGTATACCAATTTTTTTTTACCTAGCTTTGTGAATAACTGAGCGGAGAAATGATCTAATTAAAAGTGAATGAGGGAATACAGTTTTAGTACTTACAGTTCAATTTCCACTAAACCTTTCGTGCATCCCTGCTTTACGAAGAGACCAACCTAGAAAATTCATTTAGAAATTGTTATTGCAAAATAACAGCACAGTATTAAAAGTTAATATTTTACAAAAACATGCATTTGTATAATACAGTTGACATAATGGGATATTTTATTGAAAATATACAATTAATTTTTTTTTTAACTATTAACTAAAGATAAAGGAACACACTTATCTAGCATCATTAGAACTTCCTCCACAAGTTAATCTTTCCTGATTAACTTCAACCTCCAAAATCGAACAAATTATCATCAGCAGATCCACTGAGAGGAAGCTCCCACAAATCAGGACAACAAAGGAAATACAAATGAAAAGATACTGCCAAATATCTGTACCAACAGAACTACCAATTCTAATAGTATAAAAACAACCCTGGAAAGTCAATAAAAATACCAACACACACTAACTGCCATGAAGTCAATTTCTGTATTTACATTTGCTCCTGGCTCAGCTGCAACAAGAGAATATATACAATCACTTAGGCACTCAGATTCATTGCTTCAAAGATCTACTAAAATACATTGTATAAAACGAGAATATCCATGATAGCAACTGCAAAACTTGAAAATTACACAATACAAACTTCCTACTACAATTTCAACACATGATCTCTTGGGAGCAAAAAAAAAGTAAATATAGTAGAGCAATCCAAATTCCACTTAAACCTAAGATCAGTGCCTGCATACTTTCAGAGATATTCTCAGACACACTAAGGATATGTTATTTCTACAGATACCATCTACTCAGAAATTTAATTTACACTGTTTTGTTTATTTCTCCTTTAGTTGGTACTTCTGATCAAATGTTATCTAGGCATTTTTTTAGCCCCACTATGGATGCTTAATCATCTTCAAACATAACCTCTAGTCCACCCAGGTTGCAGTGTAATTCAGGTGTTTTCATTTTATAATTCATCCAAGACAACGATTAATTCAGAAAGAGAAAATCCCTTTGTAAAACCCTTTGCCTCTGAAATAGGCAATTCTTCAGTTTGGACACCTACCTTTTATGAAAATAAAGTAAATCAAGGAAGAGCCTTTCGTCCCTTCCTCCACTGGACAATGCTCTTAACCAACCTCAGATTCAACATGAAATTACAAAAGCTCATAGTTACCTTATCGGCCCGACCTATGAAAGAAGGTTTCCCAGCCAGTCCCAGGCAGATGGCACAAACAATGCTTGACTTCCCTGTTCCATTAGCACCTACAACCACGTTCAGGTTGGGCCCTGGATATACTTCACAGCTATCATATATTCTGGAAAACATAGTAATTTTTTTGAATCTTATAGACACCACATTTCCTTGAAAAAAAGAATACTTTCTTAAAAACAATTTATGATTTAACTG
Organism: Lepidothrix coronata; assembly: GCF_001604755.1. NCBI lineage: Eukaryota > Metazoa > Chordata > Aves > Passeriformes > Pipridae > Lepidothrix > Lepidothrix coronata. The sequence goes on from NW_016690198.1 coordinate 3,138,815, forward strand.
AATACAATGTAAAATTACCTAATCTAAACTCAATCCCCAAACACAATTTGTAAGAAAACCTCAAGAGTGAAAATTAATATTTCAATAAAACTCCGTGAAACAGACAGATTCCTACCAGACAGAGTACTCACAAGAACTTCCTTCAAAATTAGTGATTATAAAGAACCAAATTCAGCAACATAATGATAATTTATCTTGAATTTACTAGGGTATAATTTTATTTTATGTATTAAAAAAAATTAAAAAAGACAAAATTGAGTGAGCTCAGTCAATTCTATTATATTTAACTCCAACTGCCTGCTGTACCACAGTCGCACAAGATTCCACTCATTTAACCCACACGGCAGGTTCACTCCACACTCCGAACAGGGTACCGCCTTGCAAGGAAGGCATCCCTTGACGCAGTCCCTCTTGCAGCCGCCGCCACCCGCGGTAACCCCGCTTCGCTGCTGTGGCCTCTCGGCTGCAGGCCCGCCGGGAGGGACGGGCGGAGGGAGGCCGCAGCCCCCCGAGGTGGGGGAGAGCGCCCCTCACTCATTCACTCACTCACAGGAAATTCTTCATGAAGATCCGAACGACGGAGCCCAGGACGAAAGGCTGAGGTGGTTTGCCGCCCTTCGCGGCCCTCCTGTCCGCGCTGCCATTTTCCCGCGCGGGCTCCTCCTCAGCCGCCGCCATCTTGGCCTCTATCACCCTCCCTCCCACCCCCCCTTCGGCCCCAACGCCGGGCTCTCGCGCGCGCCGCGCTCTTATGGCCCGGGAGGGCGGGACTAAATTGCGCTGGAGCTCTTCATTGGCGGGAAGCGCGCCGTGCCGGCGTCTATTGGCTGGAGGGGCGCGGGTGCGGGGTGCGCGCCGGGGCGGGGCGTTGCGGCGGGTGAGGCCGCGCGGCGCGCGGGGCCGGTGCTTGCCCGCGAGGAGGCAGTAGCCCGCCGGTCTGTGAGGAGCATCTGCTCAGCGGTGTAGTGTTTGTTACATTTCCAGCAAAGTAGCAGGAAAAACGTTGTTTACACGTGTTCATTCCGAGACCAGACAAGACAACCTGCAGGGAGGATAGCCGCCCTTCAGAAACGCTCCTAAGAGTGACATACTCCTGTCAGATGCCCGGCGTCTCTCAGCAGGCGAGGGCTGAGCCTCGAGAAGGGTTTACTTTACAGAACGTTCGACCATCTTTCATTTAAGGGGTTGTTTCCACCTTGCTGTGGGTTTTGGGGTCTTTAGGGACCCCTGGTGGCCTATATATGCTGTTGTTTTTCACCCTGGCTATGGAAGCTGCAACAACGGTTAAAGTTGTTGGTGGCCGCAGAGCCCCTGAACGGGATTGCACCGGCTTGGCTTGTCACAAAACCCAACCTCCCGTTCACCATCGCTTCTGCGTAAGCCAGTTACAACATTATGCGGAGACTGCGGGAGCTGGGCCTGTTCAGGCCAGAGAAGAGTGAGGGGGGATCTCATTAATGCGTATCATATAAACATGTCAAAGGTCTGTGCCAAGAGGATGGTGCCAGACTCTTTTCAGTGGTGCCCAGTGACAGGACAGGGAGCACTGACCATGAGCTAAAACACAAGACATTCCACCTCAACATGAGAAAGAGAGCACTAGAACAGGCTGCCCAGGGAGGACATGAGTCTCCCTCTCTGGAAACATTCAAAACCCACCTGGATGCATTGTGTAACCTGCTCTAGGTTATGGCATGGGGGTTGGACTAGCTGACCTCCAGAGGTCTCTTCCAACCCTAATAATTCTGTGATCTGGGCTAATGGTTCAGTAAATAATGTTTCAAGGCTGCCTGTCAGACAACAGGAGTTGGTGAGGCAGCAGAAGTTCCCAGAAGGAGACATTGTTTCTACTAAGCTCAAGGGTGAGCTTAACTCGCAGGAGCCATTAATCAAGGCTGAGGCCTAATGAAAATTCCTGAGTGGCCCAGACTGAGGAGAGGGGCAGGGGAATGCACAACCACAGACATCAAGTGAGGGTTTTTTTGAGGTGGGATGAGAGTCAATTTTTCTTTTTTTCAAAATGTCAGGGGTAGAACATTCTGACTCTGTCATGTGGCAGAGGGTGCTCTCTTCAGCCTTTGACTTTACACAGCGGTCCTTTTGGAGCAGTGGATCTCCTGAATGAGGGCAGGCACATTCATAAACTCTGTTCAGATCCAGGTAGATAAAATGCCAGGTCTTTTAGTACTTGGCTTGAGCTGTGTTAGTGAATCTTCATGACTGTAAAGTTTGGTTTATGTGTGAAGTTTGGTTTTGGTGTGACACTATAGTAAGAATATAGTTTCATTTACTTTAGCATAAAGCTAGACTGACAATATTATTTTATGTTGTTATTCTGGATTTCCATCGGCATAACCGAGATCTGAGTTCAGCCTTTGCCTTCGAAATTTATAAGAATAATGATAAAATGTCAACTGATGGGAAAATACTTAAAGAATATTAAACAGGAGGCTTTCCATTGATCTCAAGACAAGTTGAGTTCCACTCCACCACAAAGCTACATCTAGAGCAATCAAATACAAGCCTGTTAGTGTTTAGGGTGCTACAGTTGCTTTTCAAGGTTTCTTTTTCACGTGCGTTTTACAGACTGTGATAAAATTGTGAATCAAAGCAATTATTTGTAGTTCTCCAGTATCTTTTGAAGAAATTTTCAGACAGTAAACAGCCGTATTTAAGATCTTCACTTAAGCAACAGCAGGAAATGGGGGATTCTTGCGCTGCTGTCTGCATAATAACATTGTCTGTATTTCCATTGATAAGTGTAGTTGGTTCTGATTGTAAATTGCTAAAACTTCACCATTGAGAAATACAACATCTAGTTCACTTTTCAGCATAGCACGAGAAGACTTGAGCACCTTCTTTGTCTCCCAGATGCATTTTGTCTGGTCATCAGATGACGTCAGTATTAAAGATCCATCCGGTGAAAATGTCACACAGTGAACCCAGCTCATGTGTCCCCTGCAATATGCCACTTTTGACAGAGATTTAATATTCCATAGTTCAACAGAACAGTGAGATAAAACAACTGCTACTAACTCATCATGAGGACAAAAGTCACAGTATTGGATTGTACTGTAATGACTGATGATGACTTGTGTTAACAAATCACATGTTTCAGTATCAAAAAGCAAAAGCTTATTTTTGGCTACTACCAAAATCATGTCACCATTTCTGGATCAAGAGCTACATTTCATTAAAACCTCCACATCATCTGGTTGTTCGTCTGCATTTTTTAAGAAATCTTTTATCCCAATACCTTTTATCCCAATCCCTTTTTATTTCATTTCCTAGTATGGCAAGTCTCAGAAGAACTGTTCTTTGCCCTGCTGTGGTCCCTGTGCCCACTACTGCAGCAGTGAAGAAAGGAACAAAGAGTAAAAAAAATGGATCCAGAAATTAATTGCATGGGGAGTCTCCTATTTGGACTGAGCTGATTGAGTGATTTTTCTCTTACAATAAAACTGAAGTTTGGCAGTAGCGAAATCTCAGTGCACCTTCCCTAGTATTCAAATGTTTTCTAGTCATTCTCTTCCTAGTCTGTGAATTTCCTCTTCTATAAACTGATATTCAGCAGGCATTGAAGTAATTGAAAGCCACATTTCAAATTTTCCCTCTGTTTTGTTTCCTGCAGCAAAAATGGTGGAAAGGTAATGTTGTTCCCTACTTAAGGAAGAACTTAGGCTTTTTTTTTTTTTTCCTTGCAGTCAGGACAATACCTCACACCTGTGGATAAATGCTACCCTCATTGGTAGTGCTAAAGTCGTTGTAGCAGTGAGGTCCCTACAGAACACTCAATGGAGAGCAGGTGAGAGTACTTTCCTTATGTTTTTAATCTAGTAGCCTAAATCTGATTATTTTGATGGAGTGAAGCAGAGTTGCATAAATCTTCAGAGACAGGAATCTAATAGTTATACTTCATGCTTCATTTCATTTACAGAAAAGACCCATCAGAACTATGGAGAGCCACCAAGCCTGATTATTTTAAACATTTCATTTTCATTTGTTTTTTGCTTAGATAATTTGAGCTGAATGTTGATACCAAAGCATACACTTTATAGAATAAATGATTCATAGGAAACAGTCCATTGTTTCTGTTTGCTTTCATTTGCAGAATAATATCAAGACTGATGTGTTCATAAGCAGCTTACAAGGGAGACTGTAGATAGATAGGATAGGCAGTTAAGATGTCAATTTCTTTTGGCTCTTCATCAGTCTCTAGGAAACAATAAACTGCTTCAATCTGTGTGGTACTAAATGTATTGAACTGAACAATCTCTTCTATTGATTCTGGCACCAAAATTAAAGTTTACTGAAGATGCAAGGACCAAGATCATCAAAGGTGTTGTTGATCCTTACAGGCTGTTAGGAAAAGTATATACTTAGTTCTGAAAGGAGCAGAGTGTGGTGACTGAAAGATTAACTTCTACCACTCAGTACATGGCTTCTTGTAGCACTTCAGAAGCTCTCAGCTTTCTTAAGTAATGGGACCCACACATTTCACAGAATCACAGAATATGCTGAGTTGGAAGGGACTCACAAGGATCATCGAGTCCAACCCTTAGGCCTGCACAGGACCATCCCCAAGAGTCACACCATGTGCCTGAGAGTATTGTCCAAATGCTTCTTGAACTCTGTCAGGCTTGGTGCTGTGACCACTTCTCTGAGGAGACGTTTCCAGCACCCAACACCCCTCTGGGTGAAGAACCCCTTTCTAATAACCAACCTAAAACTCCCCTGACACAACTTCAGGCCATTCCCTCAGGTTCTGTCACTGGTCACCACA
>NW_016690198.1:3146047-3176628 GCF_001604755.1 Lepidothrix coronata
TATGTATTGGTGCATATTCAAACCAATCCAGTATTTACTTAAAACATATTTTAAAGTAGGCAGTCTATGCACTTTCTTTCAGCAGACTGTATTTAATACTCAATTTCGTTTAAGCTGTCAGGATAGCCTGATGAGAACTGAATTTCTTCCACTTCTAGAATACAAAATAGGAGGAAAGACCATAATTATTTGTATTTTAATCATACATAAGAACGCATGAAGCAGAATGCAATTAATTTGCTGGATTTAAATGGGACTGCAATATGGTTTTTAAAAAATATTACAGCCACTTTACTAGCTGAGTCTGAGTATGATCTCACATTGCATTAGAAAGCAAAAATTCTGCACTGACCCAGCAGTTACTAAATACTAAATTCAAACCCATTCAATGGGGAGTCAAGGGAAGAAGTATCATGCATCTAATTAAAACAAGCACTGTGAATTGCCAGGTGTCTCTTATGATGTATATTTAAACTTACCTAAACAGGGTCCTGCCTGGAACAGAATATCATCAATAGCAGTGTCACTTCTCATTGACACACCGCGGATCACCTCAAAAATAATCTGTAAAGGTAAGACACAGCTTTTCATGAATCCCACAGGTGGACAGACTCAGAAAAATGACAGGCATGCAACCAATTCAAGGATCTAGTGTGTCCTGAAAGCTTGCTTCTTGGAAAGAAAGTTCTGTCCTCCATCAGATTAGCTTAGTCAGAGCAATTCAGTGCGTGCTACGCTGAAAGAAGCAAGTATGGTCTCCCTCTCCTTTTTCCTTTCCTTTCCTTAGTAATTTTTAAGCTCTTAAGGGAAAGTGATTAAAAAACTCCACAACATTTGTGGATGGTGATCAGTGCAATTTTGTGCCCAGTGCTGTTTTAGTCATTAGCAATTTCAACTTCCTCTTTCACAGAGAAACTGAACCGGGTTTTGTCTAAGGCAATAGTGAAGTCATGTTGAAACCAAAGAGCTCTGGATTTGCATCATCCCTTGTCTTTGGTGCCACCTTAGAAAGACCACCCTACAGGAAGCTGCCATTTTATCATAGCTTAGTGGCTCTGTCAAATCTATACAGAGCTACAAACAGCTGAAGGAAAAGAAATTCCACAAGGGATCTAAAACAACCCTACCACTACTGACAAGAAATTATGGGAAACAACATTTAAATACTTTAAAAAATTATTTTGAGCTAATAACTATTTTAATACTTGCAAACGATTCATGTCTTTAATAAGTTCATTTCAATTTTCCAATTTGACTGCTTCTTGCTTGTTTTTCTTACCTGGTAGTTTCTGTCGCTTTCATATTCTATCAGTCCCCTTAGCCATGAGATGCTTTGTTCCCCTGTCCTCCTCCACAAAGGAATCTCTTCATCATCCCCTTCCTTTTTTAGATAAACACTTAATAATCCAGTCCCAGCTCCATACATGTGATAGAAAAATGTCAAGCACTGTTTTCCAGATATTCCTCTTAGTAATCTTGAAAAAAGGTACGCTCTCTGTCCATAGACCATGTCAGATGCCTCTATATACATGTAGTACCCTTAAAAAGATATACAAGCAAATATTAGCGAAGTAAAATACTCGGCATGTTCATTATGCTCAACATGCTCATTATATTAAAAAAACTATGACTCAAAATATTTTGATAAAGATTTTTAAGATGTAGACTGCAGTGTTTGTGAACTGTAATATTTGTGATACTGTAATAACAGTGGACTGTAATAATAGTGGGTTTGAATTCATAAAAGCAAGAGCTGATTCAGTCTTTCTAACAAGTTTTTAATATGATTCAGGCCTTAAAACTGAAGACAAATTATTTTATTATACTTTAATATGAGCTGTAGGCTTTGGTGTTTAATTCAAGGAGCTTTTAAGCATAGTGAAGAGCAAGGTCTTTGCAATGGATTGCACTAGACTTGGTACAAATGATCTTGGAAATTCTCCAACACATTGTATGAAATTATTTTTTCTTTATGGACCTACTCTGTAGATAATACTCCTTTTCATCCTTTCTCTTGACTGCTGCTTACTACCAAACTACAATCTGGCTTAGAGGGGATGTCTCCAGTAGGGAGTTGAGCAGAAAACAGGACTCTGAGTATCATGACAGACATCTCAAGTATCCACTGGCTGCTGCTGCTGCTCCCACCTTTTCTTCTATCTCACTCATCCTTGGGAATCCCCTCTCCCTCTGAAGGCAGTCTCACCCCCAGATCTGTGGTGGCAGAAGGGCAGATAACACCACAAAAAGGGAGCAGTGGGACTACACAAAGAGTTGCTGCAATGTCTGGGTTCACTGTCTGCTCTCAGAGTGTACATCTCAAAACATGGAACAGCTGCTTTATGCAGCATATGGGACATGGGGATGCTCCTCAGTCTTCTGATACACCTCAGTTTGCTCCAACGGGCAATAGCTGAATGATAGATTGGGGGGGTATAATAAATTTGCCTTCCAGCGATTAATGACTTGAACACTTAAAAACTTGGTTCTGTCTGATGAAACACACAGCAACAGAAAAGAATACAAAGCAAGAAAATACCATAGCTGCTCCTAAACCAGGAATGCACTCTGATGGCAATCGATTCCTTGGAATTTGGAGACAGCTCCATGTACATCTGAGGGTACAATTTACGCAATGGTTGGCGCTGATGTAGCTCTCTGTGCACTTGCTTATACTAATGGGGACTCCACTTGGCCAAATACTTTAAATTACACTAGTGAGGTTGTGAAGCAGGTTTTCGAGACAAAGGGCCTGTGTGAGTTCTTTTATTTGCCATGTTTTCTTCTAAGTTTGAACCCAAAGTATGTTCATGCAGAAGAGATCCCAATCACTTGCACAACGTGCTGCAAAGAGATGTGTGAGACAAGGAGGCTTAAAAGGCTGTCAAAGTTCTAAAGTCAAGCTATTCAGCTATCAGCTACTTAATGATCTATATAAACTGAAAATAGGTGAAAAGTCAGTTTCAGGAAATATTCACATAAGCTAGGAGTTTGGAAGGAGCTTTTTCTGCGAACTCTGGGGAGCCATCCTGTTCTTTTATCTCCCAAAGGAAAGGGCTACTTTAGGATGTGACAACAGAACTATCCACATAGTCTGCAGATATTTCAGATTAAACATCACATTTTCAAAACCATTCATGGGTCCCTACGAAATGTGTTTACTTCATTGGATTAATACCTCTTCTGAACAGAAGCGTAAATACTTTCTCTATCATCAAGGTTATAATTTCAAAGTATTTTTGATTAACTATCAACTTCTGTTCTGAAAGTTCAATGTGGGGCTTAACTCACCTACCCCAGTAGTGTGGTCTCCTTTTGGACCAGTGTAAGAAGTGGGAGTTGGACCCCTCCTCCTGTGCCAGCTCCCACGACCTCTCTTCTTTTGGGTAAACATACACTCGTCTTTTTCAAAAGTACACTCTCCAGGGCTGAGCAGAAATGAATCTGTAAGGAGAGAACATAGTTCAAAACTTCAAATATATTAGACCTATATTTGGAGAGATAACACAGAAAATGTATTGCATTTACTCCCCTGCTGAAATCAACATCTACCTAGCAATGCTTACAATAATCACAAGCTTATAAAAGCCAGCTTCAAACTGAATGAAATGTAATTTCATTTTCTTCACTGTTTTGAGGTAATCTGTGCTCTAGTCTAGCTTAGTAACATGTACTAAGATTCTTGAAAACATTTCATACAGTTTATTACTCTTAATCAATAATAATGGTTTGGACTAGATGATCTTAGAGGTCTTTTGGTTTTAATGGTTGGACTCAATGATCTTAGAGGTCTTTCCTATCCTTAGCAATTCTATGATTCCATAACAGGCTCTACCAGTGTAATTTTCTTCACTGTTGTGGCACCCCAAGCAGATTAATGAGCTCTAGAATGTATAATGTGGATATTTAATGAGTCTTGTCAAAGACTGAAGTTTCTGTGATCTAAAATCAAGTGCTACGTTTAGCTCTCCTATATTCCCTTGGCAGCAGATTCTACTACAGCATACAACAGGCCATGGAGCTGTAATTACTATAGTATTTTCATCACTTCAATTCTATTAGATGATGCAAAAGGGAGAAAGTTGATAATTCAGGTGCTTGCCAAGAAGCTTCTGTCAGCTTTTCTGCTGTAGCCTGGTTTTGTTGTTCAGAAGTAGACACTGAGCTGCTTTCACTTTTTGAAAAGGAGGAAGCTTTGATATCTCTGGGGCATATTTCAGGCATTTGTTTTGCTCCAATCAGAGACAGCCTCAGTATGATTATACACCCAGTTACCAGTTCTGCACCTTTGGTTCCTTTTCCAATTACTTAGGAACTACAGAAAGGCAAAACAGACAACTGTTGGAAATGCTTTAGAAAAATGGCATCTTGTTTTATACATGTGACTTCTCTCTGTTTTGTAATGGTTAGCTGCCTGAATGCATGAAAGCCAATCAAAAAAGGTCATTAAAGAGCTATTAGGACCATTGCAAAGATATGGCTTTATTCTGAAGAAGAATGGGATTATAGATTGTGCCTGCCTCATGAGAATGGTTTCTAAATTAGGATACAATCGTTGTACTGTCAACTTCAAAATGCCCCAGAAGAGGGAGTCTGGTGAGTTCAGAGAGGTTAGCCTGCACATGTCAGAGGGTAAAGTCTTGCTGAAAAACAGTCAGTTCCTCCCACTACAGGAGAGAGAGTTGGACTGATCTTATCTGTCTTCACTAGAGAACTGCAGCTCAAGTAAGGGACTGTGTCTTTGCCTTGCACAACTGTACTTCTGGACTAAAAAAGAATAATATTGTCTTTTGAAAATATTGCTTTTGGGTCCAATCCTGGTTTGTCAAAATCCATTTTGAAAACTACTTTTCCCTCAGTTGGACTTTTGGTTTATTTTAAATTGTAACACCCTAAAAGGACCACTCACCTATATACAGCTTCACTGGAGTCAGCGAAGTTTATTAGGAGTTAGTTGGTACCCCTGTGAACAAATACTGGTACGTATGCTACTTTGCAAAAATAGGATTTATGCAATGCTCATTGGAAAAAAAGAAAATACAAGAAACCACAGTGGGATGAAGGCAGCTGTAGGGATAGGCTTGGAAAATGAAGGTATGTGATGAACTCTTACTAAAAAGGATACCAGCAGTTGGATGACAAATACAAATGGTCTTACCAGCAGCCTGGCAGCTTCCCAGGCTCAATGATACATCATCCAGTGCCACAAGTCCACAATCCCAAAAGCTTTTACACAAGCTGACAAAGACAACCTGCAATACATAAAGGAATTTCAGTTATCTAACAAAACCTGGCAATGTTAAGAGTCTGAAATTTTAGGTTTTTTTCTAAATGTGCAAAAATGTTGAAATCTACAGAACAGAAATTATGATCCACTTTGTCTTGACACATACTAATACTGCCAATGACTGAAATTTTGGTTCCAGTGGGGATTAGATGTATGTTTTCAACTCAAAGTATTTTCTCACTTTTATAGGCAAGTTATGTATCTCTGTATGTAATTTCCATTTTATTAGGAGACTATTTTTTTGCATATGAGAAAACATGACTTACTGAGATTGTTGTGGTTTTTTTCCTCCACAAAACCCAGCAAATATCTACAGATAGCTTACCCTTAAAACCAAGAAGTTTATCCATGGAAAAAAATTAAAGAGTAATGCAGACTGATGGGCAAGAGAAATGGCCATGGCAAAAAGCAAAGAACAGTAGAGATGAAATGAAAGTACTGCATAAAATGAGATTATTCATAAATGATGCAAGGCCATAGTATCATAGAGCATGAGACTGGAAATGCTATGCATAATACACAGTGTTCATCTGAGTTTGTGAAGATTAAATAAAAACATCCAAGATGTTTTATTTGACTACACATTAATTCTGCCATGAAAAATACAAGTCACTCATGAGATAACAAAATAAAACGTAAAGAAACTGTAAGACTCCAGCTGCCCTTCTCCAAAGGCCGACACATATCTGTTTGAATTACAGAAGACACATTAAGATTTATTTTGTGAAAATACTGTTGGCGGTTTTCTTGGCCTATCTACTCCAAACCATCTGTCTGACCATTGGGGTTATGACCATAATTTGGGAGGAGCTTTTCAAAACAATTCCTTTGTGATGAGGTCTGTGCTAGTGACTGGAGATGGAATGAGTGTCACTTAGTTTAATATTCTGGAACAACTGTGAACATCTCTGTTACATATTTGAGGTTAAATGCTGAGGGGGTCTCAGTGCTCTGAGCTGGAGGACCATGACTGCGAGAATGATCAGCTCCCAGTAGATCCTGAAATTGTGCAGGATCTGCTGCTCCAGCTGGATCCCTACAGATTTATGGGGCCTCATGGGATTCATCATCACTGCTGTCTTAGCCTTAAGATTTAACAGGACAAAAGGTGTTTCCTACTTTTAAGTTCATTCTCAGAAAACAGGTGCAATCTATTAAAAATGGTAGCACCTCCTGGAATAAAGCATAAAATAAGATGTTGGGTGGACGTCAGTCACCAGAATTTTAATAAATGCATTCTGGTGAACACTTGTAATACACTAAAAACATATTATGGTCCTAAACCCACGAATCTTCTGACAACCACATATGTAAGGGTGAGGTCAGTCCTCATTTGTGAAACAACATTTCCACACCATGGAATTGTTTTAAGTGATGCTTTCCTAATGACATCACCAGGAGCAGGATCAAGTTCTTTATTCTTAGATTGCAGTAATTTGTTCCATACAAGGTATGTAATTACACACTGGATACCGCAGAAGGCACTCCATTTCAAAGGCATTGCAACAATAACTGTGGCCTCTCAAACGCCATTGAACCAGTAGCCTTTGTACAACAAAAAGGTTCATCTGATTCAGTGACACTTGTAAACTTGTTCAGCTTTGCCATCTGTAGCTTAAGCTTCACTAATTCTCCACTTGACTTTCGTGGTGTTAAGTGACACACTGCCATGAGCAGACTTTGTAATTGCACAGGGATGGGGTGGAGGAACTTGTACTTGGGAATGGGGAGCTTCCAGTATTAGCAAATGTACTGAAATTGCTTATAGTCCCCTCAGTGTATTTTGTGGTATTCTTGATTTAGTTTTAGGCAATGGACTAGAAGATTTTCATTCACAGGTCACATTTATTCACTCTTCTTTTGTTCTAAATATCCTTTTCTGTCATAAGGGGAAATATTTGACTATTTAAACTTTACCTGCCAAAATCGTATCAATTTGGATTTATTCAACTGCTCATTTTCCCCCTGTGTCAGATCTCTGAACCCTTCCTACAGTCTCGACAGAAGCAATCTCATGATACTTTGTATTTGTTCTTGTTTTGAATAAAATATTTGCTAGGTCAATTCTTCTAAAATTCTTCTCTTCTTGCAGAAGAGAATAGGGGATTCTTTGTGCTCAGTTTGCACTTTCTTCATGAAGCATGGCAGATGAACAACATACTAATTGTTTCCAGCTAGGTAACAAATATTCTTGGACTTGCATGCTCTCTTGGAGGCTAAACTAAAAACATTATCCAGTGCAGGCAGTTGTTGCCTGTGTTACTGAAAAATAAAACATATTTCTCATGTTTCTTTTTGTTCCAATAACAGGACACAGCTAGGGCATCAGTTTCCTTCCAAACTATTACTCTAGTTTATGGAAGCTGGTTTGTTTATTTTGCAGTGCTTAATCAATGCTCCTGGTCTTCAACCTCAAAGTATCAATAATCAGTTCTTAGCATTTATCCTGGATTATATCAGGTATGGGCAATGCCAGATGAGAACAGCTGTTAGAGCAAGCTTCTGCCAAGACATCTCATTGGGTTGTGCTGCAGACACTGGGTGAGGTGGAAGGGACTTCTCCTTGGCGCTCTGCATCTCTACAAGCAGATGTGAGTTAAAACATATGCATATGAAGTTAACCTGCTTTTGGAGAAGAAATAGTAGGACATACAGTAGGGTACCTGCAATGTAAGGAAGAACTAATGAGGAAGCTTATAAAAGGAGGTTTGGAGGCAGCTGGACTCAGAACAGGAGAAAAGGAGAGATTCCTCTGGATCCCTATATTTTCTGTGTATTTCCTTTTCTCCTTGTTTATCCCAGGAAGTGTAGCTCTTGCTCAATTAGAGAGCCAGACCAGCCAAAAAAAAGAAAAACTGTGAAAACAGCCCAGTCTGGTGAATTAAAAGCAAGCTATGCCTCTGCAGCAAAGTAATTTATCTGATTCCATCCTAGTGAATATTCCTAGATTCAAACTACACACTGTACATCAGTGTAGACACAAAACTTAGCCTGTCACTTAGACACATTTAGGTTCGATTTTTTAAAGGAGAAAGGCAGTTATAGTGGAGTCTGAAGTAGGGTTTTGTGAGAAGCTACTGTTGTAAGTTCACACAGTGATAGAAATCTCAGTATTATGAAATAAAAAATAATTCAAACACCAGAAACAAAGGTGAGACATGGCATAAAGAAGCAGTCAAGACATTTTCACAAGACAGGGAACCTGACTTTTCAGTCAGTTATGCAAGCAAACAGCTGTATAAGCATGCAAGCCAGGGACCACCACTGGCACAGAGAACCATTCTGACTGTCTGCAGCTGGAGAAGCTTGCACACACTGTGGAGCAAGAATCTGCATTTCAACAGTGTGTGTATGTGTGTGTGTGTTTGCGGGTATACACCACCATGGGAGGTATTTCTTAACAACAAAGTCCAAATGCCTGTAGATCAAACTACTTCCAATTAGCTTTATTAAACTAGATTTCTTTGGCTTAAATATTCAGAAACTCATTTATCAAGAACACAAGTAAGCTATTAAGCCAAAATTAGAATGTCTGCAAGCTTCTGCCATTTGAAATAAATTGATTTAAAATGGCACTTGCCAGGCAAGTTCAATTTTTTGCCATGTAAATACAACGAGCTTCTGCAGAGGAAAAAGAACGGATTATGAAAGCTTCTATATAAATAATTGGATAACATTGGTAATAAGCTTGTGACAGTTGAACCAATATTTTTGAAAATCTTTCCTGTCCAAAGGCAGAAACAAACAATGAAAGAGAAACATAAAGTCTGACAGAATAACCTAGCACCACAGACTGCTTATGATACATCTCTTCCCACTGGATTGGACTGCCTAGTAGAGCACACTGGCTGCACACAAATGTATACAGGACACTTATGTTCCCATTTGTCCTCCAGCACCTTCCTAGATTTCTACAATTCTGCTGATAGGACTCTATCCTCATTTCAATGTAACAGTTTCCTTAGCTCTTTTAATAGAGATTCTTGCCTTTAGATCAAGGAGTCTTTTCAGAGGAGGTGGCACTATAGTATCATGATACTGAGGACCCAGAACAAAAACTGAGCAAAAAAATAAAGTGTCAGTTAAGTATCACAGACACCAAAAAGCAGTATGTAGTATTTCATGCAACATATTACCTTGCTTAGGTACTGTGAAGATGCAGGCCACTTAAGTATTGCTTCCTAACCTGAATAACTTTCTCAGTTTCCAGTATGTTGTTTCCACAACCATATGTCAAGCGCCACAGTCAGTGAGGCTGCACACTTTGCAAGTGCTATCCTACTATTTACAAACCCTACCACTCTTATTTTAAACATTCATTTCTGGTGACTGTTCTTCAAGAAGTTTCTTACTTTAGAGGTAAGAGAAGGAAGGACAGAAGGGCTATACTATAAAACCACAGCTCATTCCAAACTCTTTAGGGTGCACACATTATTGTAGGAAGATTGATCAAGAGTTTTGTCAGAACAGTACCAAAAAGCTCTTTTATTTGACACAAGTGAGGGTTTTTCAGAGGAGGAAGAGGAGGAGGAAGAGATAAGAATGTTTGCCCTCCTCCACTTGGTGCCCAATTAGAGAAGTGTGTCGTTCATACCAGTGACTCGGTCACAGGGGTCTAGAACTTCATCATATATCCAAAATTGCTTTAGTCATTTACCTGTGACTTTGGCAGAGAAGCAGGAGACACAAATTTCTCATTATCAAAGAGAAGTGCTAGAATAACTTAATATTGAGCATCATCACAGTTATGATGTGAGAACAGAGGTCCAAAGAACCTCAGATCAAGTCCTAGAAAGGTGGCAGGGTAATAATAGATGTTTAGGAAAAAAAGTACAAGAAACAAATCAGCCCTAAAGCTGTTATATTATGTCCAATCCCCAGAAAGCTGAAGGATTGACTGAACTGGAGGTCACAGTTAAACCACTGCGTTTACAATCACTGTGAGGTCTATTTTCCATGAATTTGTCTAATCCCTTTTGTTTGTTTTAAACTGAGTAAATATTGAAGTGCAACACTCAGTCGCTTGATTTTGGTCTCACACAACTGCAAGTAAAATTAGTTATGGAGAATGAGTGAAAACAAACAGATGAACTCAAAAGAGATTGAGAATAAAACATCAAAGAGCGAGAACATATACTGAGAGTTTGAAAACCAAGAAATGCTGCCACAGCTACTCTGATGAAAGTAGAATGGACTATTATGATGCCATTTACCTTTCTGAAGATTTGATTTTGAAATCTGTGAGAGGTATTCAAGCACTATATCGTTAGGTAACATTGCCAAAACTTGCATGAATGGATAAACAACACAAGATGTTTGCTTTTGAAAACTTGAGCTTCAGAATGGTGAACCAAATCTAGCAGAAATGAGCAGAACTGGTATAAGCAGACCCAGGTGAAATCAAACCTTCATTTTAATCTAGGCATTTGGACTTTGTTGTGAAGAAATACCTCCGATGGTGGTGTATACCCACAAACACACACACACAGTTAAAATGCAGATTCTTGCTCCACAGTGTGTGTGAGCTTCTCTAGGTCTCATTTAACATGTGAAATTTTCTTTCAATTAGCTCTTACATTTTTCTGCCATGTGTTGGCCTGGAAGATCAGTTTCAATACAATCAAATCAAAAGAAATCTACATATTTCAGGCTTAGGTTTTTATGCTGCCCTTCAAGAGGCAACAAACCATGAACAGTTTAATTTATTTTAAAAAATAACAGATTTTTTTTCCATTTCTTCCTTTTCACGTTTATTCCCTGGGCACAGTATAAAAAAAATTGTATGTGTAAGAGGTACTTAAACCAACTGAGACAATGCCTGAAGTACAAATTGAGAAATCAGGACTTCAAATTTCCTGCCTTCTCACTAGCATTATATAGCATATGTATTTGCAGTACATATGTACACATATATACATCCATCCACACATACATATATATATAAACATTTATGACTTGCTTAGCTGGCTTATACCCACTTAATCTTTACAACATCATATTTTCAAAGTGTCATATTAAAGCCAATTGGCCAGCTTCACAATTCCTGCCCACAGAATTCAAGCCATCAACTTGTGCCAGACTGCAGTTAGCTAATTCAAAAAGAACTTGCAAAAAACATTACACAAACCAAGAGATGAAAATCTGTATCTTTTTATTGTCCCAATGCAAAGAAACATGCTAACAAAATTAAAACATATCAGACAGATTTTATATTGTTTCCAAAACTTTGCAAGTAGTATTCGTAGTACGAGAAAGATAAAGGACGTGGGTAATCAGGTATTTTAGTACAACCACTTTCTGGCTGAAAAACCATTATGACCTTCAGGACATATGACTGCCATTAAGGAACTGCCAGGAGACTGTTTACTGTTTCCACAGCCGCTGACCCAATCTACAAGTCACACCTGGTAACCAAGAAGCTGCTCAGCCAAACTACTGTGCATGCCTACAACTTATCATTCATGTCTAGACATGATGCATCTCAGAAAACAATACGATAGGCACACTGGCCTCTACATCTGTAAGAGCAAAAGTGGCAGCCCTATCTTATTTTGAGACCACATCTCTCCACTAGAAGACTGTTTTTCACTTGCTTATAACATTGCCAAGACACAATTATTTCATCTCAGACTTTCCATGCTGGTTCCTTACTTCAGGTTTGCTTTGGAAGATTTAATCCAAAAAAGTTCCATCATTTCCAAGAACAAGGCTAAGAAAAAAAGGGTTTATTTTGCCCCCATTAAAAAAAATATATATGTGAAAAGCTTGAGCACTCCTAGGCTTTGGAGCGGGAGCAGGAAAGTGTCATACTTTGGTCTTTGTGCCAGGACTGTGCTTTCTGTCGTTAGTTTTTGAAAAACTAGAATTTGTAAGAACTGGGACAAGCAGGGCAAACAGAGTGGGACACAAACAAGATTAGAGGGGGGGAAATTGGACTGTCCAGAGCCAGAAGCCAGAAGTAAGATGAACACTGGCATGGGGAGTGGGGTGGGAGTGGTTCGTTGCCTATGGGGTAGGTTAGATAACATAAAGATGCCTCAGTGAGGAGGAAAGAGGCACAAGCAAGGTTGGAGGAGGCAGGACAAAAGAGGTCAGGCTTCTCTTGTGTTTCTCAACCAACCAACTTGCTGGTTCCCACCACTCCTTGCTGTCAGGCAAAACATGCTCTGATACACCTCCACTCTTACCCTTCATTGAAATAAGTGTTTTTTGTCAGATATTTCACTAGGTGCTAGGCAGGCACATCTTCACAGATAACTAATCTAAGTGTTTTTACAATGCCACACAGAGTTCTTTTATTTCCTTCTGTTGGCGCGGAAAAGAAGAAACAAACAAAATAAAGCATGAAAAGACCTTTTAAAGCATTAAGGTTGAAAAATTGGGCATGAGGTTGCAAGGAAAAGCCAAAATCAGGTTCACTGTGCAACTTCATTTGACCCTGCTTGTGAATACTACAAGCAGACAACCTGTAACTACATTAGGTTTTAACCGTTGCCTTATGGCAGGCAGACTCACGCTCAAACTTTAGCAATATTTGTCTTTTATATGCTACCTTCTCATCTCTAAACATATCTTGGTGTACTTTTCCATTTTAACATATTTCAGAACTTCACCCATTTTCTTCCATATACTATTTATCTAAAGGAAAACTTCATAAACTGAATCGCCTGCAAAATAGATAGTTATTTGGCTAAGGGGTACCTGAATTGTGATAGGCTGAATACATGCTGACTTCTCTAAAGCCCAATACATCTCCCATTTCATGATATTTGAGGAATGCCTCCTCAACAGAAACATTCTGCAACTTGTTTCCATGGGAAAGAAAGGTTTCTTTCGGAAGACCTGAAGCACCCAGTGAAGGTTTTTCAGAACTGCCAGAGGCCAACAAACCCTCCTGCTGCAGAGCATGGCGTTTCTCCCCTCCTGCAGACCTTCAGGCTCAGAAGCGGCAAGGACATTCCCTTGACTTCTTTATTCTCCTCTGTGCTTTTCTCCCTATCAGTTACTGAGCACAGAGAGAATGGTAACTACAGACATGAAAACTCTAATTCATGAAAAGATTTCCATTGCAGGTAAACTTCTTTACAACTGTTTTAGATAAACTGACTTCTAGGAAAACATAAAAATTGTACTTCGCAAATTCATATTGTAAAAGATTTTTCTATGTAAATGTCTGAAGCTAAAAAAAACCCAGCTGCCTCCAATGGCTATAAACCATTTTTAACAGAATTGCTCATGTCATCATTACTCATGCAGTTTATTATGCTACTGAACCTTTTCAGAAGCAATAAGGAAATACGTAAACTGTAGATGGTAAAAGTAAATGGCTCGCCTTCTTAACCAATACTTTTCATAATTAAAAAGAAAAAAAAAGAGAAAAATACTTTTATCCAAATATCCTGGAATGACACTATGAGTAACTTATCTATTATGCACTCGCTGTGCAGTTCTATAAAATAAAGAGAATTAGAAATTCTGTTATGTTTTATGCATAAATACATTAAATCCCATCAAATTTTTAAGGTATCTGAGAAAAAACACTAGCCAACAATTAGGACTGAAATTTTTAGCATAAATTTGCTTATTGATACAGTCAGGCAACTGGTTTTTGGTGAACTTTTTGAGTGTATTTACTTCAAAGGATAAACACCTTTTTTTTCCTTCTCCAAGAAAATTTAAACTCAGTAACTACTGCCATTTCAAAAACTAATTTGTAGTGGACAAAATGCTGAAGATGTTTGTCTTTGATTTAGAAGTGCCTGAGTTGCAAGACAAGCTTTCATTCGTATGTTCATTGTACTATCACATGGGAAAAAAAGCTGGACTAATCTAAATGTCAGCAGGTAGTGATCTATCTGGTCCTCCTTAGATGACTCACAGATAGTGAAAATGCAGTACAGAATTCAGGATAACCACAGAAGATATGCCTACAGAAATCTCTGTAAAAGGCGGTCTTTGTAAGAAGAGCGGAGATGAGGAATAACAAGAGCTTAAGGACTTACTCAGGAGGTGATGTCAAATACTGCCTTATTAACTTGCTGAGATAACATAGTGACCTCTCCAACACGACACTGCAAATTCTTGAAGTCCATTGCACTGAATTCTGGTTTCATATGCTAATAAAGCAGTTGAGTTTAGGGAAGTAGGATGAGCTCCCTGTTTCAATCAGAACTTAGAAGTAGTGATTTTTTAGATTAATTAAAATCTGTAATTGAGTATGAAAATTATGTGACTCACATAGGAAACACACAAACAAAATGATGGAATGTGGAGCATGCTGAGAAACCAAAACACAACTGGCTCTTGTTAGAGCTCCTCTGGCAAAATCTCCAGCAATATTGTGACTACAGTTGAGGACACCAGGAAGCACTGCCCCATTCCTGGTACGAAGCCCCTGTATCGGGGCTCCCATGGGAGCCAGGCTGTGAAGAAGCATTCTAGTCCCCATGGTACTGCCTGAGGAATACTTTTTCACTTTGCAGGTATAGCTCACTTAGGATTAATCCCCAGATAACAAAGAACCATGAGAAGAGAAGGCAAGGAAAATCCGCATCCAGGATTTAGCAGATTTGAAGAGTTGGCTCTTACCTTGCAAGGCATAGGCTTTTTGAAGGAGATTTCAGCTTTAGTCCAAACTCCCTTTGGAGAATCCAAGACAGACCAGATTTTGTCTTGAACAACATGATTCTCCTCGAAGATATAAACTGCAAGAGTGCCACTCATTTTGAAAAACCCATATAAGGCATAATAAAAACTCAGACAAAATTGCAAGTTTCCTGGCAGGGTAGGGCCGTATAGACGTCCAATGTACCCAGGCTGTGATGTATACTTTGTGTTCGCCAACAAGTAATAACCTGCAAGACAGCACAATTATTATTTCTTATATGCTATCAGCACAGCTGATTTGCTATTTAAGCAGCTTCTGTTATTGCATCAGACTTTGGCTACAAGAAACAATTTCATCTGGCAAGAAATAGATTATCACACTCTGACAGGAAATAACAATTTTTTTTTAAAAGCATCCTGTCTACTTCTAGCTCAAATGGCATATTGCTAAGTTACCAGAAATAAGCCTTTTTCAAATTTACCCTGAAAAATTCCCTGTCCTGCTGGCCTCACTGGAAAACTAGCTGTTTCAAGCTAGCAAGATCAAAGAATGGAAGGTAAGGCACAAGGCCTATTATTCCCTGCACCAAGTATAAAGAGGTGAGACTTTACCACATGTGATTAATAACTATAAATATTCTACATAAATAGATGTCTGAGTTTAAGAACTTGTTAGCAGTCCTTTCACTATGTGGCTTCACTACACAGTATTTCAGTTTTCCCTTAGCAATGCCAACTATCCTAAGCTCGGAAGAGCCCACCTTTCCACTACAGTAAAAACAATGCATTAAGCTATTATTACATTTACTTGCATATTTTTGTGGAATCATCCCTCCAGTGACTATGGAGCAGTATAGTGAAGATACTCTGATTTATGGGCCCACATGACTATTCATGACCTTCCCACTTCACACATGGGGAATCACAGCTAGGGTTCCAGATAGGACCAAGTTGTGTACACTGATTTTTAATGGCAGAGTTGCAGTGAGGCAAATTAACCAGTGTGCCAAGTGACATTACTTAACAGAGTGAGCAATGATACAACAGATTAACCTTTATATAACCTTTTATATACCCTTTATACATGTTTGAGTCTTCTAAGGAAAAACAGTTTTGATTTACCAAACCCAGTAGTGTGATCTCCTGCTCTATAAACATTGCGCTTCACTTTCACTCTGCTCCATCCTGGGCCATCTTTCTGATCTTGGTAAAAATTACACAGATCTTCCTCAAAGTTGCAGCCTGCATTGGCAGGATCGAAAAGAGTTCCTAAAAGATAGATGTATATGTTCTGTTAGGAAGAGCACAGTGTAATAAGCATAGATATCTGAAGCAGAATGATGCCAAAGCACGCTATGGTTCACTTTTCTTTGCTTTACAGAAGACAAGCATGTGCAGAGATGTTACACATATATAGTACAAAGTCACAATGAAATCAAACTATCAATTTTCTATTGCAAATTGGTCTTATATTCTTATATTTTTGCTGGAGCCAAGAGGAAACCTCCTTCATAGCCCCTTCAAAATATAAATGAGCTACAGATATTAAGAGAAGATTCTTCTTTCAGGACATAATGCACAAAGACATTCAGACTATTTGTTTTCATCCTGCTCCTTCACGCAAAAGATATTAGGACAAAATGAGTGTGAGTGTCTGCCTGTGTGTGCATGGGTATCATATTTTCATTTTAATTTCCAAAGGGATAACTTTTGGACATCAACATTCAATATTTTTTTAAAGAGAAGTTTTTAAAAATCCTTTTGTAATCATGTATAATGTGCATGCAAATGAATGCTGTAAATATGTATGTAAAACACTTTTTAATTCATGTACCACCTCATGGCTACTGACCTCTGGAGCTTGCCTCACATATTTCAGCACTTTAGCAGTAAGGAAAGCTGAACAATTAAAAGCAAAGCTAAGTCCCCCAGCCCTGCAGATGCCTCCCTCTTGACCTGCAATACTGAATTAATGGATCAGGATTTGCTTTAGTCTGAAAAAAAGTCCCCATGGTGAAGGGGTGCTTTTAAGTAAAGCACTTTTACTTTAAAAGCTTCATCAGTCTCTTATACCAGATGCTGGGGAAAGGAGAGACACAATCCAAAGCCATCATGCAAATTTGGCTACATCAGGAGTCCAGATCCAGGACACTGTGTACATAACTCTGCAGCAGCACATGTGACCCTTCTTCATGGGGACTAAGAGAGATTTCCAGCAGGGGCAGGGAAACAGGCAGTTAGCTTCAGGAGAAGCAAAATTTTGGCTTTGGAGGGATGTCTGTGGTCTTTTCAGCCTCAGATAGGCCAAATCTAAGCACTTTGTGTCTTACTCTGCCTGCGGCCAAGGCCTCCCATCTCTACTTTCCTAGTTAAAGAAAATGCAGCTGTAGCACTACCAGGTCCATGCAGCATTAAACCCATATTCTAATTGATTCTTTGCTGAGCAAGTTTAACACTCTGGTACCTTTTGAACAAAACTTCCAGAAGAGATAAGGAAAAAACGTAGTGCTGTTATATACACTGTTATGGCTGAATGCAAGATCTCTTGTTTTTTACAATCTCTACACAGAAAAATTGAAACTGAGGATCAAGCAGTATATGCTGTACTCCAGCAAAATATAAAACAGATTATTTGCATTCATTTCTCAAACAGAAAAAAACCCCAACAACCACACCAACCTTCAAAATCAGAGTTAGTAGCTGAACCTATCATATTCAGAATAGATTATGAGCCATTCAGATTAAATCTGAACTTCAACCATTGGGGCAGAAAATGCTGTAAAATTTATCCTATACCTCAACACATATAAACTGTCTGAAAATTAAAACAGGAAACACAGATGAGCACACAGCTCCCATCTCTGGAATACCACAAACACAACATGGGATTTTTGTTGCAAAACAAAGCAAAACTGAAAGAGATATTGAGGAGATAATGAACCAGATTTACTCAGCCAGGAGTTGTGTGGATTACTAACATATCTGGAATCTACCTCCTTCAGGAGTGATACTTCAGCAGTGGAGGCAGAGCTAGCAGATACTCCAAACAAGTAAAAAGAGGGTAAAACCCCATCTTTTTCCTTGATCACTTCAAAGCATTAGCCAAAAAATTCAAACTTATGAACAAAGGAGTAGGTAGGAAACCACTAATATACTTTTGACTAGTGTTAAATGCCCCAGTAAAATAAATGCCAGCAACCAGTACATAGCTACTTAAGAGGCTGAATTCACAAATGAAAAAATCCTTTGCCATAACTGCCTCTACAGCAAAGGTCACATGGATTCAGCTGATGTCTGCTGCTGTGAAAACCTAATAAAAACCTGAGAGCCACGCCACTGTCTGAGATGAGTAATACATCCTGGAAGAGTGAAGACAAGAAGGCAAGGCTCATGTTTTGGCTCTGAAGAACATCTCAGGGCATATGGAATGAGGAAGAATGCCTACACTGGCATTAATGAAAAGCCCAGGACATTTTCTTCCTTATACCATCACACCTGGTAAATCTGCCCTCTCTTTCTGTGCCAGGCCTGCACGTGGTAAGTTCTCAAAACCTGGAGCGATGCAAATACAGCATTCAGTCTGGCACTCCAGTTGCAAAACCCCGAGGCGAGGTCTTTGGAAGGAAGCATTAAGGACTAGTTTCTAGGTCAAATGAATGGCACCAGTGTTATCTGCTGTTATGTCACCAGAAGGAAAAGGAGCCCAATGGGACTGGTCAGTTGAGAAGGTAGCACTAAATATTGCAAATACTGACAGTTCAGAGGAGCAAAGCAAAGGGGGAAAACAAGGACAGTAAATAGCAACAAGAGCTCATCATACCTGTCTGATTGCTGCAGTAAACTGGAGAGAAAGAAATGTCATCAAGGGCAACGTAACCTCCCTTGGCACTGTTGAAAGCAACTTCAAATACTACCTAGAAATTATAATAAGTTGTTATTCATCTGCCATATACTCAGCAATAATTTTGGTACATATTTTTGAAATAAAGAATTCTGATCGGATGTTCCAGACAGACTCTAGCACTGTAAATGTTAGGATAAATTAAATTATATCATATCACTTATTAGGGATATAAATCAGAGTCTGACCTCGACACCAGATCTTTGTCCACTCAGGGCCAAGGAAAAAACAAAGGGGACATAGCTCTTCTGCCGCTTTATGAAGCATCAGTTTTAAAGATGTAGTAAGGCTCCTGCCATATTATACAAAGACAGTATTCACAATCTTCAGTTTGTACGAACTAGAACTCCAAAGCTGTCTGATTATTACTGTATCTAAAATCTATCTGGATCAAGAGCTAAAAACCCCATGTTCATTACTCTCCTATTAAAATATTAAGTTTTACTGTTTTCTGTAAACATCCTCAGACACTGAAACCCATGACTTGGAATCAGCTGGCAGGGAAGATTTCCTTTACAAAATTTATTTAAGAACCAGAAAAGCTATTGCTGTGCTTTGTTTACCACAAAGATCAAACAATATTTGTTCTTAGTCATTCCCAAAGGACATGATTTCCTCAAGTAAGTGGAGGACAGTCTATAACTCTTCAGGAAGTGTCTTAAAATTTCTCTTAAGTATCAAAGGTCTGAGTTACAGAAAAACTTTGAGAAGACGCCTGAATCCCAAGGCAACCCCAGGGACAAAACAAGGATATGAGGATAAATGCTTTCAGAGCAAGATCCTGTTCAGTGAAAGCAATGCCTGTGATGTCTTGCCTATGGACGGGAGCCAAACTAGGAGAGCTGTGAAAGAACCCTGAGCAATCTCCTTTAGCCAGATGAAACAAAGAGGAAGACCCTCTTGAAGCAACTGAAGAAATTATATGCAATGTTTAATCTTATTTCTATAAAATAATCTTTAAAATATTTACTGTGTTGGATTACATAAAAATTCACTGGGCAGATTAAAGGCCCATCTAGCCCCATATCTTTTTTCCAACAGAGAGCATCTACAGAGAGAATTGAGGACAATGGCAGGCTTTCAGTTCTTCTTCCCTCACATTACATTCCTGATGGATTCTTTCTTTCCCATTAATTTTTCTAATTAGTTTTTTAACTGATCCAAATAATGGCATGCATAGCATGCTGTGGAAGTGAGTTCTACAGATATGTCATATAAGAAAAAATATTTAGTTTAAAACTGTTACCTGGTAGCTAAGAATTTGGAACAGCAATGTAAATTATGAGAAAAAGGGCACAGTTATATTTTCTGTGTTATTCATGCCTTTTAAGAACCTCTACCATATTCTACTTCAAACTTTATTTTAAGGGCTGAAAACTGCTATTTCGTTAATGTAACTTCTCCATACTTTTGATTATCCACATCTCTCCCTCTTGTAGTTCTAAGATATTCTTTTTTAATTGAGAGGGCTCAAGTTGCATACTCTACTTATCACAAGGGTACCCTGTGCATTCATCCAGAGGTATAACTTCCTCTGTTTTATGGTTTATTCCAGTGTAGACAGTTTCCAAAATTCTGGATGTTTTTTTGAATGCCACTAAGAAATCAGAGGGTATTTTCACAAAACTAGCCACAGTAATGCCAAGCTCTAAGTGATTATTAATTAATTTCCATTGATAGTCCTAGGACTGTTTTTGTCTTCTTCCTTTGTACGTATTGAACCAGTAATTCACATACCATTCAATATTACGAGACTTTATCAGGGCTACTCTCTTTTCCCTTGAAGTCTGACAGCTGAAATGGTTGACTTGATCACTGACGTTTAAGAGTATAAAAGGGCTACGTAACATCTCATGAAAATTAGCTCTACCCCTCACAATTTCTGAAAATCTACAGGTTTATGGTGAATTAGCAAATAACTTAGGTGGAATTAAAGCAAGTAGACAGAATTTATTTGTAATCATAGTATTACAAGTATATATATAGAGAAAGAGTATTTATGTATGCATATATAAATACATAAATTACATATATATGTATAAAATATACATGCAAAGTATATATGTATGTATATAATATATACACACTTTATTTCAATCTTCTAAGTTTGAGGTATTTCTTAGTAAACACTAGGGAATAGAGAATCCAATTTCTTTCTGATATTCTTGAAAGTCATTATAATAACCATCGAGGGTTGTCTTTTACGTCTAAGGACTACTGTACTATTAGGACCCAAGTCTGAACTTTATCTCATGAATTGCAGGGTCATATTAAGGTAGAGAATAGACCTCACATACATTGTAAAAATTGTCTTCTTCAGGGCATTATTTTATGATCCTCAAAAATGGACCATGGAGTCACAGAAATACGGGACTGAGAAAATTATTCAGTCACAACTGAGAAACCTCACATTAGTAGGACTCTACAACCCCCCAAGGTATTCTGATCAAGCACCACAACACCTGACTTCAAAATCAAGCACAAGTATGGAAAGTGATCCCTCCTTGACACTTATGCAAAGGGCAAAGAAAACCACAGATCACCAGCATCTTTATAACCATTTTTCAGATACTGGATGGTCACTGCCATGTTCCTGGCTTAGCCTGAGTTGGCACTCTTATCTGAGGCAACCTGGAAGTCATAGCTGGCCTGTACAGGCAGGATTACTTTACCTCCATGGGGTACGGTGCATTGAAGTCAACTTCTGCCAGTGCCCAGTCTGTACTCAGAGCAGTGTCTGTTTTCCAGATCTCTTCGTAAAAGCCACTCACATCTCTCAAGTAAACAGTAAAAACAATGCTGCTCTCCTGCTTAAGTTGATAATAAAAAGATAAGCATCCAGACATTGGGGCTGTTGTCTTTGGTGAGATTAGCTGGGCCACTTCCTGAAAATGTTTGACATAAACAGAGTCCACGTACATGTAATGACCTATGAGTAGGAAAGAAACTTAGTATAAGTCACAGTATCTCATAGTATATCACAGTATCAGGAGATGAACAGGGAATAAACATATGGCTTAGACCATGTCCTGGCAACAATGATTGCTTTCTAGTAAGTTTTAGTAATTCTAAAAGATTTTTTTTTCTCCTTTCCTCCTACGTACAAGCCAAAGTTGTTTGGTTAAGGTACCACTGGCAAAATAGTCAGTCTCAGCTCTTTCTTAAATATTTGTTATTATTATAAATAAATATTTATATATATATCTGAAAAGTAATAACTCTAAATTTTGGGAGCCATCTATAAATGAAAAACTGTGTAACAATTGTGTAAATTGTCTGCCTACCAACACCTCAGTATAGTATTTAGTCTTTTTTCTGAAAAAAAGGCACTGAAAAGTGCAACCTTTACTGAGGCAACTGAAGTAAATGATCAAGATTATAAGTCGTGTTTTCTCACATTTTACACAGCAGTTCTTTTAACATATCTAATTAATTGGCAAATAACCTTTAATCTGCATATTTCACTGCTTGTATAATTCTGCTTGGTCCATCTAGGATTTGGTTTATATATCTTTACTGAATAGACTGGAGGTTTTTTGTAAAACCTTAAAGAAGACTTTTGGGAGACATTAATAAAAAGAAAAGTGCATTACCCATAAGTACACACTCCCTCCCCCTCAACAGCCAATACGACCTGCAGGATTTTCAAAGGGTACAGCTTCTAAGACTTTGATTTTGGAAGAGCAATCTCAATTTAAACAGGCTACATTCATGTTCACAAATATGCTGTGCATCTCTAGTTTTTCTTCTTCTACACTTCCAGAAACACAGCACCAAACAGTATATGATTAATCAAAAAATGGTTCTTCACAAGTAGAAAACTCAGAAGAGAATGAAGTGTCAAATTGGCAGAGTACTTCAGCATGGACACTGCAAACTGTGCCATTAGGTTTGTATGGGCATCACTAAGATAATTAGCTCATAGTGTTCTCAAAGCTGTAAATGTCACTTCTCACTTCACTGGGGAAAGGAGGTGAAAGGGCTTTCTTGGCTGTGGGTCTCCTCTAGCTTGCCCACTGCCAGGGGAGAGGTGACTTAAGTGACACTTGCCTGAGAAGTTCTCAGCTTCACGTTTACTCTACAGTTTTAGCACATTTCATAGCTTAGCTATTATCTCCCTGGCTGATGCACCTCCATAGTTCAATTCTTGCAAAAAAGAAGGCTCTTTCTTGACTTTAGGCTTCCTGTGGCCTTCTCAGTCAATGGTCAGCAGTGAGGGTTTGGTGTGAAATAGAAATGCTGTGGCTACAAGAAAACATCCCTCCCAGTTGGCAGCATTTCCTGTCACAGTACACATTTAATAGGCTGACCCACTGTCTGTTGTTGAAGTCATGGTAAGTTAAACTTCCATCAAAATTTTACCAGCATTTAGGTGCTGTGACATGATGCAGGGACGGAATTACACTCTGTACTCAACTCACATAATTGTGAAATAAATAAAAAGGCACAGCGGCATGAGTTAAGGAAAGAGGAGCAACCCTGCTTTTCATGATGCCATTCCTTGCACAGTCACAAGCATCACACTGTCTGACACACAGTGTGTTGCAGCAGCCAGGTGTCCTGACCATCACCTGCTGTGGTACATCCTTCTCCATGGCTATGTAAAAAGCTCTCCTCTCAGTGATGTGTCCAGGACAAGGATTTCGTACAAGGCAAGTGCCAAAATTCCTGTAAGTCTTTAGAGCATTCTGCCTCTGAGGGGCTGTACTAACAGCATCACACTAGACTGAAAGAAACAAAACTCCTAAACTGTGCAATTTAATCAGAGAGTTTCCAAGCATGTTTCAATACCTAAGTTTTCCTACTCAACTTTCTCGATAGCCATGGGAAAGAAAATCCCTGCCAGATGTACAAGAATCTAAAACTTAGTGTGGCCCATACTTTTAAAATACACAGAAGGGTGAATATTCCCCCTTTTCATTCAAAATTTTATTCTTACTTTGAGTACCTTTGAATCCTAGCAAAGAGCAAAACAACCTTATTATAAAACTTACATGAAATTTTGTGTGAACACCTGCAAATACCCCAAACTTTTTCTAATCCCCTTTTTATCTCCTGAATGATTCTTACCACCCCACCCCCTGCAATGCTGGGAGAAAATAAATAACTCACATAATAATAACTCCCAGAATGAGAGTCATACATGAATCACAGACTCAGATTTTTCCACTATATTTTTGCTCTACATTTGTTGCTTACCCAGTGCACTGTTAAGTGTGTGGTCTTTGGGCAGGATAGACTGAGAATTGCGAATGTTTCCTCCACCAACAAACCAGTTGACATTGGGATTCCAGCGGTTCACGAAACCACAAAGATGATTTTCTTCAAAGTCACATTCTGCAATTGCAGACACCATCAGCCGAGTGCACACATTTTCATTACAGAAATGGCAAGAGCAAATTGCTAAGCACTGCCCTCACTTCATATATGGCAGTGCAGATAATGCCTGTATTTATAAAACCAGACACAGCACTTATGAGCTCATAATAAACAGAAGCAAACTTAGCCCCCATTTTAGATCATTTTTTAAAAAAATTTCCATTTCCATCATCTTTGGACTAATCTGCTTTTCCATTATTTGTCAATATAGGACTGTTGTAATTTAGAACCAAATAAAGCAGATTTAAAATATACCACTTCATGGTATTAAATGCTTAGAGCAGAACTTTCACTAGTAAATCAGGGATAGCTAGAAACAACACAGGATTAGTATTTCATAACAGTAATGCAACTGCTTTGTTTCCTTCACAGAGCCAAAGAATTGTGACAATTTGCCAGACCTCCCCAGAAATGCAAAGGTCTCTCAGCTTCCTAGACACTGAAATTTTTGAACTTCATTAGCAGTTTTTGGCAAATGTCCTGAGGAAATAGCAGAAACCGTAAATATCAACAGTTTTGGCTCTGCAGCCTGCAAGATGCCACTGTAAGGAAGCATGAGCAGGCAGAGAGCAGAAATAGTATTGCAACTGTTATGTCTAGTATTTGCAGCAGTGCAAAGTTTTTTTAAAAAATAACCCTTATTCCTGCTTGGACAATAAATAACTTTGGAATTAATTATTTTATGTGATATATCTATGTATATCACAGAGACAGGTGAAAAAAACCTCCACTAATTAGTGTGTGTAACCTTACCTTAAAAATCATCTATATTGAACATGGCAGTCAATAAGGAAAAAGCCACTGCCTTTTCTCCAAACCCAGACCTTTAATCCAGCTTTATAACTGCCAACAAGGCTTTTTTCTTTTTATGCAGAGAATATAGGTGTTGAGTACTTACCCATACAATATCCAGGAGTTATTTTGATTTCAAAAATTGCTATACTGGCAGATTTATCTTGTCCCATTTCACCTTCCAGTACAAGCTGTAAAATATAAATCAAGCTGTAAATTTTAGGGTTTCATTATCCTGAATATTTAAACAGGATAAGCAGGAGAATGAATTAAATACATGTGGGGGGCTCATCATCCTTACAGTCAGGAGAGGTGCTTTTGCTGAAAGAGCTTGGCAGAATGCATTAAAGACAGAGCAAATGCTCTTACTTGTGCACAGAAGACACACTGAAGGACAATGAAACAAGGCAAAAAATTCCCACACTTCATTTAAGAGTAACGAATTCCATATTCCTCAGCTGTGGTTACGCAAGATGTTATTGTGAGTGATGCGATGTGATGATTTTTGGGTAGAAATACTCTCCTGTCAGCAATTGACTCTTTCCTGAAAGGCACAGTGGGCAGGAATGAGTGAGTGCAGCTGCAGGTCGAGAACTGGGGAGGTTTCATATCTGCTACATGGCACCAGTTGCTCCACAGGGATGCCAGGAGGTGAAGCATCCTCACTGTAGGGCTCAGCCAGCTGTGCATCCCCGGGAGCTGCTCCACACCTTTGCTGGTCAGAACACAGCCTCATGCCAGCCCTGCTCATGAGTGCTGGGGACAGAGGGGTCAACTGACTGATGTGCTGCCAGCCTTAGAGATGAAAGCGAAGAACAGGGCTCAAAAGAGATTGAATAGGTCAAAAAAGAAGTCTGTACACTCCAACATATGCACCAGAAAGTCTGTGGCATCTACTAAAATTGGGCTTACCTTATACTTCTTTGTGCTGTTCATTAAATCTAAGCTAGCTATGAGCCAGCTGTCTGAGGGCTCCTTGGCTGACCACAGCAAACGATCAAAACTTTCTCCTTCCTGCCTCAGGTACAGGTTGAGCCTGGTGGGATCAGGTGAAGTCTCTAAAGTCGTTGCTATCTGATAAATCAGTCTGACACAGGTCCACTCCTCGGAGTACAGATCTGGGCTGTACAGCACTGCTTTCTCACCCTCGTAAGATGTATCCACAGAAATGTAATGTCCTGAGAACACACACACATCAGAATAATAAATGCCAAAGGCTTTGCTTTTGCATCCCTGGAAAAAGTTCTTATTTAGAAAGGAATGGCAGTTCTGGGGCTAGGTCAGGAGACTGAGACTGCCACTCATCTGGTAAGTCATTTAACCTCTTGATATCCTACTGTACTCACACAAACATGACTTCCTATGTCTCAGAGTGGTTTTAATCACAATTTTTAAACTATCGGAAATCTTAACAGGAAGATGTTGTATCAGCATAAAGCAGATAGCTGTTGATAGAACTGATAGCTGTTGATAGATAATTTACACATGCAGAAATATTTTGCAGGAATATTTAGTTGTTTTATGGATCAAAGTTTTTTAATTTAATTTAAATTTCAAAACAATACATAAAACAAGACATTGCAGCTAAAAACTTCCAAAGCACTTTTGGTTTCAAACATTAAAATTAGAAAGACATTTTTATGTAGTAATATTAATGTGTACAAGGCTGCTGATTTAAGGAAGAGCTAAATGTAAAGCAACGTTTAAATGTATCAGCATTCCCAATCAGATTATTTCAAAATTACTCTCTGGAGCTTGGCCTAAAACACAACCTTCTCTACAAAAAAGAAAGAAATCACAGAACCACAGAATTTTATGAGTTGGAAGGGATAAGGATCATCAAGTCCAACTCCTAGATAAAAATGCACAAAGAGGCCTAAAAAGTGCAAAAGAAACAACGTGTAGAAAAAGAAGGTAACAGTAAATAAATTACAGGAAAACAGAAGCCTGGTCCTGGAGGCTTTACTAAGACATCAAAACCAAGATTAGAAGAGTAAAATGGAATACAGAAGTCACAGAAACCTGAAATGCATTGCCAGAAACAAGTGAAACAAGGAGAAAGAAAATTGTAAAATAAAAATAAATTAAAAATCCCAAACACCACAAAACAAAAACCAAAACAAGACAGGACACCCGTGCCTGAGACACTATCCCATACACAATCAGGAAAATGATCCTTCTCACCTAGTGTCAATGTGTATTAGACAAATCCCATTTCTGATACTAATTCTCAACAGCCAAGCTTGCAAGCACGAGTCATAAGTGCTGTCAGGGACTGTGCCAAGTCAACCTTTGACACAGACACTTTAAAATGCCCAGGCAATATATTTTCTTTTCTTTAATCTCATCTTACTTGACCAAGGAACTTGTCTCAGTTTATATGTGTATGCAAATACCTGTGTAACTTGGAAACTTCAGCAGTTGCGCTGATGTTAAACGCACTGCTTGTCTTTGAGACATACTCTGCCCTCCCAAACCCTGACTCAACCCTCCAAGCCCAAGCCACCCTGAGGTTGCTTCCCAGGAGCTCCCCCGTTGCCTTTTCAAAAGTATTCTCTTTGATTTGAGAAAAAAATCATCCTCATGAACAGTCACCACCCCCTCAAGGCAAAGAGCAGGTACAGATTTGCTCTAGGAGGTTCCCAAAGTCCTCTCCCATACACTCCTGGGAAGATGCCAGGAGCAAGACAGCCACTCTGTCAACACCTGATTCTTTGGGCAGTGCATGTTACAGCATCCACCCTGCATCTGCTCTCTCTCTCACCTGCAGACAGAGTGCACAGTAACCCATTTGTACTGTACACTTTGTTTAACACATGTAAGATAAATGATTGCAGCTCTAACCAGTATAAGAGGCCATGCAAACAGAGAAATGTGCAAGTTGTTTCCCTTCCCTTTTTAGGGAATGGAAGTTTTTTTTGCCTCTTATAATTTCTCTTTATATCTACTCTCTGTTTTTAGTCTGTTGGGGAAAGAGACAAAATCACTGGTTAAGTGCAAGTAACTTGTTACTGCAGCAGCATTTGAAAGAAAAATAAACAGAGGAATACTTAAAAATAGGTCCCTAATGTCCATGCCAAATACTTAATCTGCCACTACATAAATGTGAGTCCATAAAACATCTACTTGCATGCAGATATCCAGTTAGTTCACAAAAGTTAACACTCACAGCATTTATTTGCTGGCATGTGCCAGCCGAAGGTATGCATGTTTTTTCACAGGAAGATAAAGGAAATTCACCAAGGCTCCATCAGAAGTTGAATGCTTCTTGCACATTTTTTTAAATCGATGTAAGTGGCAATATCCCATTCAGATGAAGAATTTACATTTTTTGACTAGTCTGAATTTGGATCATTTTACAAAGAAACCTACAATTCAGAATCCATACTGGCAATTTCAGTTTAGATTTAAGCCCTATTTTTGTCTGCACTTCAAGAGAAACTCCATAGGAAACAGATCTTTCTTATAATAGTAAACTTTTTTCCCCCCCCAGAATAAATTAGTGTTGATATAGGAAAATATATTCACAGGAAGACCTCAAATTGCCAGCTATGAAGCTTAGATGGCTCCCTGGTTTTAAGACTTAATTATAAGTAGACTAAGGTTCTTCTACAAAAATAGTGGTTTAAAAGAAAACCTCTTACAATTTCCAGTAGTGATGATTATGTTACTGTAAACTTGACTCTGTGTTCTCTGTGTGCTATACACTTGCTCTCACTTTGTCTGATTCCCCACATATATGAGAACAAAGAACTCTCTCTTTAATTGATGTGCTCTCACCCCCAACCTAATCATTTTAGCATCTTTTGAAAGTTTAAGTGTGTAATTGGCTCCACTGATATCAATGTGAGGACTGATGGAGAGCTTCATGGGTAAGTTTAAATGCTTTGCTAATCAGGATCAGGGAGCCTGGCACTTGGCAGCACCAAGCACAGAAAATGCTAAAATTAAACTTCTTCCGAATGAATGCTGACATTGACTAAATGGCCTTTACCCTAAACTGTATTTCAGCAATAGCAACGACGTGTGTTAGCTGCAGAAAGGAAGGTCTCACAATGCAGACCACATGGACTGACACAGAGCAATTGTGAGAGCAAACCAATGCCAAGAGAGGGCTCCTTGGAGTAAAGAAGCAGACAACTTTCCACATTTGTTTTTGGGAGTAACAGAAGGTTATTTACCAGTCTATGAAGAATTTGATGAATGCACAGTGCTCTAGCCTGGAATCTCATTAAAAATACAATGTGCAGCTCCATTTTGCAGCATGCCACAGTCCTCCTGAAAATCCCTATGGCACTTAATTTATAGCAGTCATTCAGGAGTTATCAAGAGAGGGTTACTCTTCAAAATCACAGGAGATTTTTGAAAATCAGAGGTAATCACAAAACTCTAGGAAAACACAGAAGATACAGAAACACAAGCATGCAATTTTTGGCAATTACTTGCTCAGGGAGTAGATGCAGCCCTAACCAGTGTAAGGGGCTGTGCAAATACAGGAAGGCTGCACTTTCTTTTCCATTTTGTAATTGCCATGATTTTTTTAATATCATGGAGAGCGGCTTGGCAACGACATCAGCTAATTCCCTCAGGACTCTGGGATGCATCTCGTCACATATGCTCAGATTCCTCACGTGGTCGCAAAGCTGATTGTCTTTATGGTGGGAGAGGCCTGCCTCCCCCAGCCCCGTTTTACAGTCTATCCACTCAAGAGATGTAGGAAGAGAGGTTGAAAGTGAAAGCTGAGACAAAAAATTGTTGAGTACCTCAGCCTGCTCGTCCTTGTTACCGGTTTGCCAGCCTTGCTTATCGAGGAGGTAAACACTTTGACCTTCTTTTTTTGGCTGACGCTCCTGTCGAAGCCATTCTTGTTACTCTTTGTGACCCTTCTCAAGTTCAGCTGCAGTTTTCCCTTGGCCTTCCTCATCCCATCCTTACACAACTGGGACACCTTACACTTCTCAGGACACCTGTCCCTGCTTCCACTGCCTGTGGATTTCTTTCTTGCCCATTAGTTTGAGCAGCAGGTCCTGACTCAGCCATGCTGGTCTCTTCCTTGCCTGAACTTTTGCTGCTGGGGGACGCTAGTTCTTGTGTTCTACAGAAGGCATCCTTAAAGATCTGCCAGATCTCTTCTGCTCTCTTGTCCCTCAGAGCAGCTTACAAAGGGGTCCTATTGACTAACTCCTTGACAACCTGGAAGTTTGCTTTCCTAAAATTCATGGTTCTGACTTGACTCTTCTCCTGGCCCATACGCCTCAGGACTGTGAAATTCACCAGTGTGCAATCACTGCAGCCCAGGCTGCCTCCAGTCTTGATGGCCCTGATCACTTGTGTTGGTGACCAGCAAGTCTAGCATCACATCCCCTCTGGTGGCCCTGTCTATTACCTGGCCTGAAAAATTATTCTCAATGCACTTCAGGAGTCTACTGGATTGCCTACAGCTCACTGTACTACTTTCCCAGCAGAAGGCAGGGTGGTTGAAGTCTTCCAGCAGGATGAGAGCCTGCAAGTGCGATGCCTCCTGTGGCTGGAGCAAGAAGCCTTTGTCAATAGGCTGCCCTTGATCAAGTGACCTGTAGTAAATGCCACCCATGTGGTTCCCTTTATTGTCTTGGT